>NW_017675312.1:0-46161 GCF_001879085.1 Nicotiana attenuata
ATGCTCCTATGCGGGCCCTGTACTCATTTTCTTTAGCTAACCAAGCCCACTGTTCTTGTGATGAGTCAACAAATTCCTGGATGTGAGGTCTTTTGGCCGGTCTTCCGAATGCAACGTCCCTTCTATATCAAGCCTGATAATCAGGCGACACCTCTCCTTTGGCCTGATCCTGAACACAAGTATTTGCCGCCAAATATTGACATTCGCTCCAGACTTGGCGGACCACTGCTTCAGGAAACTGGCCATCAGGGCCAATCTCAACCACTTGCAAACTAAGATCATCATCCTTGGGTACTATCTGGCATCTCCCCAGTTGCCTCAACACTCGATACGGTGCGTAAGGCTGAATGCTTCTAAGCCCCATCAGGAGAAAATGTGGTCGGGCTGCCGGCATATATACGACTTCATCAACAGGTAACCATCCCAGTGTCCACTCTATTTGGCTAGCAGTGAGGGACCGAAAATATGTTGTCCAACTCGTGACCCCTTCTGGCAATTTGACCCCTTTAGTTCTTGTGTAAAATTCTTCTATGCATGTTTTTTCTGGAGACCCATAGCTCAAAAACTGAGGGCGATGATACAGATGCTCAATCATCCACATTTGTAATAATAAGTTGCACCCCTCGAAGAAGGTTTCCCCGGCTTTACAAGCTGTAAGAGCACGGAAGATGTCGGCCAATATCATAGGTGCAAGTGTACTTTTGGCTTGAGTGATTAACGTGCTGACAACCCCAGCTATTTTTATGTCAATGTTCCCATCCTTCCTTGGAAATATTAAAAGCCCCAAGAAAGCCACCATAAAAGCGAAACATTGATGCTCCTCCCACTTCTGGCGGTTTCCTTTGCTACATATCTTACTTTCTGGGTTGTTGAACCCCCCGATATGACCATAGCGATGATATATGAAGCTTAGAGTACAAAAGCCATTTGCCAGGTCTGTGTTATGGACGGCCCTGACTATTTTCAAGGAGTCTAGAAACTTGTGTACAGCTACAACTCTGGGAGCAACCAAGTATTTGTGCCTCAACGGGACCTCATCCTTTCCAATGTAGCCAGCTATTTCCTCCAACGTCGGGGTAAGCTCAAAATCCGAAAAATGGAACACATTATGTGCTGGGTCCCAACAGGTAACTAGCGCCCTTATAATATCTCCCCGAGGCACAATATCGAGCAAACCGGTAAGCCCTTTCAAATGTTTCTTGACCGCATCTTGCCCTTCTTTGCCCAAATCGTTCCACCAAAGACGCAACTCCAAAGGGATTTTATGCATGATTGAAAAGGGTTCATTTTGAGTCGTGCTCATCCTGCACATTTATTAAGGTGATTTAATAACTTATTTGACCTAAAAAAGAAAAGCAAATGACACTATTTTTGTTCAAATTTCCAATTTAAAACAAACGACCAGTTTTGCAGTTACGGCCTTTCAATACTTCGGGGAGAGGATTTTAAGGCTGTGCCTGCTAACCATTGAAACTGACTCAGGGTGGCTGTTCTTGCAAAAACAGCCCTCCGGCGCCCTTTTGGGGACATTCGGCTTATTTCAAACAAGAATGGTATCACCTGACTTATTTGAAATAAACAAACTAATTTGAAAACCTTTTTTCTTTTCTTTCAATTTCTAAAAAAATCCGGCAGCATTTCGGCACAACCTGGCCATTGGTTTTTTTTAGTATAGGTAATTAACTCTCCACACTGCTATTTTTTTTCCAAACATTCAAAGCCGGTCAGCATGTGAGTCCAAAACAGATAAATGCACAAGTAGGATGCATCAGGATGGTCCATTATTCCGGGTACACCTGTCCTAGACGGACCCAACCCCTGTGTTGAGTCCCCTAAGTCAAAATGCACGTGATGCAGATAAGCGCTCCTACTAGGGATCCGGCATGAAGTCAAGTTCTTCTAGGTTCAAAACCTGGGTATGTGTTCTAGACTGTGTACCCGAGCGGACAACTCGAGTCGAGGAGGGGGCTACGTACCGGGAACCAAAAGGCCATCCGGCTTAGTAACTTGTCCGGCCTCTTTCTTATTTCAGGGTATTGACACTAACAGAATAGGGAGTCTCAACCAGTAAGCACATCCCCGGAGGTAAGAAGAGAAGGGTTTCGGCACAGTTTATATATACAATTCAGATAATATCAAAGCGGTAAAAAGGCAACATTCTGCACATTTAGCATGAAACATGTAGGAAAATCAGATATAACCAAATACAACAATTATTCTAAGCTCGAATTCTGAACCCTGAACCAAAAGTTCTGGGTTCGGTCCCCAGTAGAGTCGCCAGAGCTGTCACACCTCCTAATTACCTACACCCGCTAGGGTGTAAAGGAGTTTTTCCAATTAAAGGACAATCGGAACGGGATTTATTATTAATATTCAGAGTCGCCACTTGGGAGATTAATGGTGTCCCAAGTCACCGGTTGAATCCCGACCCGAGGAAATTATGACTCTGTTAACAGTCCGCGAATCAGAAATCCGAGTAAGGAATTCTGTTAACCCGGGAGAAGGTGTTAGGCATTCCCGGGTTCCGTGGTTCTAGCACGGTCGCTCAACTGTTATATTTGATTTTATCTGATTTCAAAAACATGTTCTGGCTTATGCGCTTTTACTAGTAAACCGCTTTTATTTCTATTTTTAATAAGAATTGCAGCGTCGTGAAAATGCGCCTCAAACCACGTCGCACCAGTGCACCCGTGATTATTAACACATCTCGACTTCGTTGAGATTTGGATTTGGGTCACATAAATGTGCACCCGAATTTAGGAAAGTAATATTATTAAAATACGCGCCTAAAGCAACTAGCGTATTATTAACTTTGTGAGAGACCATGAAATTCGCTAAATGGCTCTTCCCGGGGTCTAAATATTTTAAATACGATTAAGGGGGCCACGCAATTTGTGATTCTATTTGGCGCGGCGCACCTCGAGTATTTTAAAGGATATCCTAAAAGGACTATAATTCTTCTATTAGTGACTATACCTGTAACGCAGTTTAATTTCATTAATACTTGCCTGGCGGTCCAAAACCCGTACCAGAACCTACGGTGGATTGGGTTTTCGTCACATTGGGCTTCAACTTAACCCAAATAGAAAGACACATTGATTAGCCCAGATCCTGAGAGGCCAATTAAACCCAGGGCTAACGCCGGCCCAAGTGAGGGGCTACTGGACAGGGTCACATATCAGTAGAGACTAGTGCCCACGTTATTCAAAAATAGGCTGTTAAGCCTCGATCCGTTAACAGACCTCAATCAGAACTGGAACTTAAGCAAATTCGCACGGAAAAATACTACTGAACCTATTTCAAGTTGTTCAATTGTATCCACTACTTGCTGCAAATAATTTCAGAAATAGATACGGGATAACTAGACTAAGGTGATGATTAATAATATGGAGGTATCAAACTTAAGATGTTCAAGTCCTTATTCTATTCCAACTTCAACTTATCAGGCTAGTATGTTACATTACTCTACCACACTTGTTCATACAAACAACTGCAATAGGCAGTCCTATTGAACACTAAAAATAAAAATCGAAACAGTCCAATCATTATCAGCCTAATACTGCCTCCACGCAAGTTTTTAATTACCAGAAGTTAACATCGGATCTAATGTTGAATTACATAATCACGAATTAAAATCACATTACACAAGTCAGATATTTCATCCGGTTATAGAGTCCTTAGTGAATTAACAGTATCAAATAGCAGTCCTAATCATCACAAGTTAAAACAAGAGTTCAATAAGAGAGGCAGGATCAGCCCTCATTTCACTTCAATGCTGGGAAGTACAAGATCGGTGTACCTGAATATTTCGAATCAAACCAGAAAAGGAAGAAGTCAGTCAGCAGAGTAACAAATTCCAGCTAGCAGTTCAGGAAATGTTAAAACCCTGAGCAGCAATCAATGAGATTATACACATAGCCCATAAAATGTTCAAGCAGTTCAGCATAAGGTTGGAAAACCAATGCAAGAATCCACAAATCCACCCAGAAATAGCACCAAATGCCAGAAATGAACTCAGCACTTACAACGAACGCAGTAAGCAATCCAACAATTAACTAGAGCTAAGCAAAACGTCATGCACATCTGACGTGTACAGCTTGAAATATCAGAATGTCGAGCAGAAGTCAGATGAGTGGCAAATCACTTCTGATCTTAATGAACTAAGACAATGGATTAAGGATTGGAATCTGAAGTGAGCTAAGGAGAAGTTTAATGAACAAGTAAAAAAATTTTTTTTGATTTTCTTATTGGTTTTTTCTTGAAATTTTGAGAAAACTGAGATCTAAGGGAGTTGGATTTCAAGATTTCTCGGATCTCCACCTTCTGATGAGCTCCGGGAGGGTTTTTTATCGCTGCTTCTTAAAAAGCTTCCTCAACAGGCAATGGCATCCTTTATAGACAAACTAAGACTCATATAATTTTTCTATTACACCTTCTAGTCCCATCTTTTATGTTTCCAAGTGTTTACCTCTTTTTTCGAACTTGTTATCACAATAACTACACCTAACTCTATTGAATCTATACTATAGTCCATCTCCTAGAAGGTTCTATGCCCATTACAAATCCTATTCTATCCGCTTACCCTACTTCAATATTACTAAATCTGATTAAACTACCATTTCCCATGCCTATACTACCCTTGACTACCCCTGAAATTACTAACCCTAGTTAAACCAAACCTCAACCCTTTTTACCCTAGTTAAAGATCATCAGCTATAACCAAGCAGTTCACTTAACTATGGATAACCTACTAAGGTTAAAATCAATCAAACTAACTGGACAAAATAACTAGTTATGAAATTAACTCTAATCAATAGACTATAAAAATCTAGTTAAACTTATTTTAAGACTTGAATTAATCTAAACGTATCCTAAGAATTGTTATTATTAAACTAAGAACAGTACACCTACAATCGGGCAAATAATAATGAAAAAGAATTATCATGATGAATAAAATCAGAATTTAATCATGCCATATGACAGTCAGAATCCACAGAACAAAAATAGGACAACGAAATAAACATCTAAAACAAAGAGAGAACAGAAGGAAAAATAAAGAAAAATGGAATACCTCTGGACTCGGATTTAGACTCGACTCTGGTAGATTTCTTGGCCTTATTTAGGTAAAAACCGTCCTTAATCATGTGTTTTCATAAGAAAACACATGATTAAGGGCTATTATCACCCAAAATCACAAAAGCCCCAAAACAGTGAGCAATTAGGGTTCTGGGTTATTTCTAGATCTAAGATTTGAACCGCTTGAGGAAGATTTGAAGCCTATTGACTGTAAATTCGGAAGGAGAAGGGTGAGGAGAAGCTTTGGTGTAATTTTGGGATGGTTTGGGATGACCGCCACCGGACACGGCGGAGACGGCGAGCATTGTTTGAATTATTTGAGGCGTTGGAGGATGATTTGAGGAAAAATATGATCGTATTCATAACGAGGGGACTGAGATGGTATGGTGGTGTGAATTTGGGTGCCTTTGGACGTGTTTGCATTTTGGCCGAAAATTCGATCCAATATTCGAGAAGTTTGGCTAGGAATTGAGGGATGGTATTTGGGGATTTGGAAAGAGGAGGAAAAGGGGAACTTGTGGTGAAATTTTGGGCGGATTTGGAGCATCGCCGCCGGCGGCGACGATTTCCGGCCGGCGGCGAACGGCGGAGGGACGGTGGTAGACGGTGGGGCGAGGGCGGCCGACACCGGCGTTACAGGGGAGGCGTTGGTACGAGGAAGAGGGGTATGGTTTTAGGATTAATTAATTTTTCGGACAGTTATAAGGGATTTGAGACTTAGTTCTCAACTGTTGGATCTTGAAGGATCAACGGATGAGATTCACCTGGGCAGAACGGCGTCGTTTTTGAATGGGGTTGCTGGACCGGGTTACAGGGGACGGGTTGGGCAGGCTTGGGCTGGGTCTCAAGGGGGATTCGTCTGGGCCTGGTGAAATTAAAACTTGGCCCAATTAATACTCCTTTCTCTTTCACTTCAAATTTCTTTTTAGTTCCTTTTTAATTCATTTTTCTTCTTCCAAAATTAAAATAAAAACCTAGATTAAAATTAAAAATCAAATTAACCTATCAAATTGAATTAATTAACTCATAATTACCACATTTAATTAAAAAAAACAAATTAAAGGAAAAAACTACCAAAATTCAAAATTAAAATTAAAAGGCGCAAAATAAACTATTTTTTGTGATTTTCCCATTTTATAAAACAATCTAATTTTTACTTAATCCTAAAATGTAGAAGTAAATCCTAAATGCAAATGGAACATATTTTTTTGTATTTTTTTCAAAATTAACATGCACAGACAAAATGCAAACAATTAACATAAAATGCCACAAAAATACACAATATTGTAAATACTAAAAGAAATTATTTTGTTTTGAAATTATGGGAGTAATTCATGTAGGTCAAAAATCGCGTGCTCACACCTGCACAAAGGCAACCATGAAGTAGAAGATGGGGAGAGGGATGGGCCCTTCTTGTCATCCTCTTTACTTCTGCGTAGAGACCCTTCGTGGGCTTTTGCAAATGTGTGCCATGACCCCTCAGGGCCCTTTGAGTGCCTTCTTTTACTTCTTGACTGCTGATGTTTGACTTGGGTGCGAGCGTCCTGTCCGCTCCTCTACTGATCGACATGGCTCTCTTTCGAGGCCATCGTTATATCTCCGGGCAATCCTGGATTGATCGGATAGAACCGGGCTGCCGGGGCCCTTCGAATTGCATGGAGATAATATGTCGAATTTCGGGGCCTTCGAGGATGTTATCCTAGATGAAGGCTAGCTTCGGGTACCGGGGGGGGGGGGGGGGTCCCCCTTGATTTTCGATGCGGATAGCTTCCTTTAGATACGTACGAGATAGGTTTTTTGCTGAGGGGTTGCCTACACTTAGGCACTGCTTCGAACCTTTGGGGCTTGTTTGCTTTGTTTATGGGCTGTTGTAGCTTGTCGTGATAGCTTGTTCCGATCCCAACTGATTGGCAAGGCCCTTTTCCTGCTTCCTTTTATATTGTCTTTTGGCTTGATGAGGGACCGACCGGATAGGTTCGAACTGTCGGGGCCTGCTGGTTTGTTTGGAGATCCTGCATCAAATTTCGGAGCCTTCGGGAACAATACCCCTGATGGAGGTCATCTTCAGGTGCCCCAGTGGGCACTGTTGATTTTGATGTAGATAACTCTTTCAGAGAGTATAAGGTTGGCTTCTGTTTGAGGAGCTTGCCTATGTTTGGGCGCTTATTTGGGCCCTTGTGGAGCTTTGGTGATCGGGGCTTCCGGGGTTTACTCCTCTGAAGAGGGGATCGCGAGCCCAGGCGCTCGCCTTGCGCCTGGTCCCGGCGCTTTGGAGCTCATCGCGACCCTGTTTCTTTGGGCCGAGGGCTCCTAATGTGAAATGCTACCTCGAGCATAGAGATAATTTGCGTGGTCCCTCGTGCTTTGTTGTCTGTTGGAGGATGTTCCCCGGGTCGGGTATCGACCCGTCGATTTGTACCGAGGCCATTGGCTTCCTGGAGCTTACCTCGAGCAGGAGAACGCCGTTGCCTCTCGCATATAAGAGGGGTGGCTTCGGCTTTTTTGCGAGGCTTCATTATTTTTGGGTAGCTGTTCTTCTGTTTCGGCGTAGGGCTCCCTATTTCTTAAAGTGCAAAAAGCATTGGCGCTTGCCCTTGCTTTATTTTGTCAGTTTCGCCATAGTGATGGCGATCACTTCGGGACCGGCATGGCAAAGGGTGGAGAATTATGTTTCCGATGCTCGGGAGACGAAAGATTTCGCTCTGGAGATGGCGTACTTGCTAAGAGAGGGACACCTAGAGATGGTGAGGTGACGCTGCGGGTGGAGCGAGGGGGTGACACTGCGGGTGCTTTCCCCAGGTGAAGGCATCGCAGACTCTGTTGATGGGTTCCTGAGTGTGCACCTATACCCTTTTGCATTTACCCCCCCTGATAGGGTTGTGCTTGACTTTTGTTTGAAGTATCGGGTTACTCTGGCGCATATTCATCCGTTGTTTTGGCGAACGGTGTTGAATATGAGATTCTTTTGCGGAGAAAGCCGGGCTTGAGTTCATGCTTGATCATCTCATCAGGCTACATCGGCCTTTTTATCATCGAGGCCTACTAACCTTGAGGGGTCGTTCGCCCATGCTCTTCGTTGTCGACGATGAGGAGGGCGGAGATCGAGAGTGGGCCAGTTGGTTCGTCCGAGTCCGGACGACTGATATTACTCCTGCGGAGTTGCTGTCATTCCGGGAGGGGTGGAATCACGCACGTAAGTGAGGCGCTTTGTCGCTCTTTCAGATTTTGTTCATGGCAAAAATCGGCCAAATAACAATGCCATTCTCCCTGTTGCAGCAACTTCGTGGACGCCGGGTCAAGTCCATGATCTGCCCGGCTGGGTTCGGAGGTTGGTGACCTGTTCGTCTTGCGACGAACGCAGGTGGCGAGCTATGTCATACGTCAGGTGGGGAGCGGAACATCAAGGAACGCGCGTACGTTGCTTTTCTCCTGCTGGCGTATACCGAGGTAATAATTTCCCATCTCATTTGTGCTGGATTTGCTGTTTGCAGCTATCAGGCGATTCATTGGGGCGAGGCAGCGTTTTTCTGGAGAGGGGATGGAGTCGTCAGCCTCCGAGCGGAGAGATGGCGGTAATAAGAGGGACTGGAGCCCACAAAATGAAGGAGACTTTAGTAGTGCTCGTCGGGCTCATATTTCTGATGACGGGGCATCGCCCGAGTCTGCTATTCTCGGAGCGCCTGTTTCCCGGCAAACGACTCTTTTGAGTGAGCACGTTGTGTCCGGGGCCGGTTCTTCTGGGGTCGCAGGGGCAGGACCAACAAGAACATGTTCTGATCTGGAGGAAATCCGCCGTCTTCACTTTGTGGTGAGTTTGTGCACAGTTTTCTTGTATCCCGCATCTTCCTCCCCTCATTGGTTCTTTCCTGCGCAGGCCTGCGATAGGCTTAAGTCCGAGCTGTTACACTAAAAGGCCAAGTTTCAGGGGATTCTGGATGAGGGAGAATCCTTTAGGCTTCTTTGCAAGGAGAAGGAAGGTGAGCTGCAGTATTGGCGATATGAGGCGTACTGGAGCTCAAACTATGAGAGCTATTTGGTGGAGCAGGTAACTTCCTGTAGCGCGTGTGTTAGCTTCTTTTTAATTTATAGGGCTAACCTCTTCTTGCCGTGTTAGCTGCAGAAAAGTACAGAGGCCTTGGAGTACCTCAAGGGCGACGTCAACTGCGTCAGAATTGCTTGCGGGGAGCTGCAAACACGAGCTTGGGAGGAGATGAATGCTTCGGCCAAGGTCCCTGCCCTCGAGGTCCAACTCCGCTTGACTCGAGACAACGCCAACGTTCAAGCGGATATGATTGGGAAACTTGAATCGGACTTCTCGAAGGTCAGAGCTGAGATAATTGACGCCCACGCCGAGCTGAAGCAAACCCTAGACTGGAAGCGGAGGATCGAGGAATATGTCCGTTACAAATCTCGGAGGGAGGTGTTCGAAGAAATCGGTGCAAGGGGCTTCATTCTCTCGGAGGAGTTGGCTCGAGCACGGGCGGATGAACGCAATGTGCGGTCGCTTCTCGTCGACATCGCAGAGGGCGATTTTGGCAAGCTGTAGCTCTTAAGCGCAGAGTGTAGATTTTGCCGTTTTGTAGCTTGGCTCCGAATGTATGTAGGGCATGCCTGTAGATGGAGAATATGCTTTTTCTTGCGCACATGATATATAAGGAGAAGTTTCAAAGTTTTATTTCTTCTATACCTTTTCCTTGATGTTGTTTTTGATCAGGCAGGCTGGTCTTGGCGTTTGGCGAGGTCCTTCAGTTCGGAACTGGTCGGATGGTCCCGGGGACCCCTACGTGTGATTCTTGATGTGAGCAGGTGCTGGGCCTCCATGCTTGGCCTGGCTGTTTAGGCTTAGTTTCCGAGTTGGGCTTCGACTCAAGCCTTCCTGTCTTTGCATTTTTTGTGCCCGTGAATTCGGGTGGTAGTCGTATTTATCCTGTGCCTTTGGGCATCTGCTGTTTCGACTGTTTTGGGTCCAGTCTCCGAGTCACATTGTGACTCGAGCTCCAGTTAACCCTTATGTTTTCCTGCCAGCATGGTCGGGTGGTGACGGCCCTTTGTGCTTCTGGGCTGAAGTGATCTTGCGGTCGCGTGGCCTGGGGATTTAGTTGGCTGATGACGGTATCATCCGAGCCACGTCCTTAGGCATATTGCTTTTTAGCTATTTTAGCGGCCCAGTCTTCGAGTCGTGCTGCGACTCGGGCTGTGATCGGCCTTTATGTCTCATTAAATCTTCGGGCGACGATAGTGGCGCTTGTGCCGTGCCTTTAGGCGTGCTGTATTTTCCGTGTCCAGTCTCCGAGTCACATTGCGACTCGAGCTATAATTGACCTTTTGAGTTTCCCGATCCCCTGGTCGGCGATAATGGCATTTGTGCCGTGCCCTTAGGTACATTATAATTTGCGGGCTCAGTCTCTGGGTCCCGTTGCGATCCGAGCTGTAATTGATCCTCGAATTATCGTAAATTTTCGGCTGGCGATAGTGTCTTCCCATTTTCTGCCCTTGGGCGTTTGGCGATTCTTGGGCCCAGTCTCCGGGTCGCGTTGCGATCCGAGCTGTAATTGACCCTTACATCTCATTGAGATCCTGCTGACAGTAGTACTTATGCCGCGCCCGTGGGCATATTGCAATCTTCGGGCCCAGTCTCCGGGTCGCATTGCGATCCGAGCTGTAGTTGACCCTTAGATTTGACTGCATTTCCGGCGATGGTGGTATTGATGTCGTGCCCTCAGGCATAATCGACCCCTATCTTTTGTTGAATTTCCGGCGATAATGGCATTTATGCCGCTTGGTCGTAGAGACCTTTTGATATGTAGCCTGTAGGCTTCGTACAGTTGACTATTTTGGATCTGGTCTCCGAATCAGGTTACGACTCGAGCTCATTTTAATCCTCAAGTTTTCATGATACTTTAGCTGGCGACAACGGCTCTTACGCTGTCTGGTCGTAGAGACCTTTCAATATGTGGCCCGTAGGCTTGCTTAGCTGGCGACAATGGCTCTTACACTGTTTTTTGCCTGTGGGCTTTGTGTAGGCTTTGTATTCGCTCATTAAGGTCTTTTTGTAATATTTTGCCTGACCCGTCATCGGTTCTAGAGGAACCTCGATTTCAAGTCATTGTCGGCGATGATTCGAGCACCTCGTAAGGTTCATAGCTCGTAGGTCGAGTAGATCGACGCTTTGCATTTTTTGGAGCCGACATTGTCGGGATCGTTTTTGCCTGTGGAGGGAAGCCTGTGTTTAACCGGTTCTTTTCGAAGTAGATTCGGAGGATTTTTTAGCAATAGTCTGGCGTCCCCGAGTTGCGTTATTTGGGCTGTATCAGCCATTTCGACCGTAGTCGTATGCGTTTGGCCGTAGCCATTTTTGATCCCTTAGTGATAGTTTAGGCGTCTACATCGAGGGTATGCCCTTTAGGGAGTCTTACAAATGCGACGTATAGCCTAAGTATCGGGATTTTCATGCCTGTTGAGGTCTTACAGTTTGCCATGCCTGTTGAGGTCTTACAGTTTGCCATGCCTGTTGAGGGCTTACAGTTTGCCATGCCTTTTGAGGTCTTACAGTTTGCCATGCTTGTTGAGGTCTTACAGTTTATGGAGAATAGATCTGGTTTTGCCGTGGCTGCCCGTTAGGCTCTTACAATTTTGGATTTTCCAGTGCGTGGCGATTGGCGACAGTCTCCGAGTCATCGAGTTCGCTTGAAGACAGCTTCTCGTGAGCTCGAGGCTATTTTCCGGAGGCTTGGTGAGCCCGAAGTTCCGACCCTGGGGTCGTGCAAGTTGTCGAGTTTCTCAAGGTGAGTCTCCGAATATATCGGATCATTCTAGGCCTGAATACCGCCTTTTTTAGTCTTGGGGTCATATCGCGAGGGCTTTGTGAGCCTGGAACCCTGACCCTGGGGTCGCGAGGGTGCCGAATTGATTAAGTCTCCGAGCGTTTCGGGACGTATATGATGTAGAGGAGGATAAGCCGAAATATTTCTCTTCGAGGTGTCGAATGCTTGGAAAATATTCTTTATTGCTGGCGAAAATATAAGTTGTAAATATATGTTGTTCTGTTGCCGTGAATCTGGTCTACATGGATGTGACTCTCCTGATAATCCGATATGCTTGTATGGTTACATATTGGAAAATAGAAAGAGAGATCGTGGACTTGTTGGATCCCTTCCGTGGGGACGTGCAGTTCTGCTAATAATCTTGTTGGCGGAACCCTCTTCCTGATAGAAACCCGATCGAGGAAAGAATGCCCGATGGCCTCATGGCGGCAGCGGATCCTCGACCGGGATCCGGAACTACTGAATGCCTTGGCTGCCTGGAGGAAGAGATTTGAGGAAGCTGGGGCAAGGGCCGTGATTTTTCAGAGGAGTTGGCCTGTGCCAAGGTGGATAAAGGTGATGTTTGGCCACTCCTTGTGGATGTTGCAGAGGGCGTTTTTTGATGAAAAATAGAGGTTCCGTCATTTTGTAAATTTATTTCTGGCGCGCGGGGCGTGCCTGTAGGTGGAGAATGTTTTTGCATGTAATATAAGAAATTTTTTTAAGGCTTTTGTTCCTTTTGAACCTTTTTTCCTGTCGCTGCTTTCGATCGTACAGATCGGTTTTGGAAGTAGTCTCTAAGTTATACCATGGCTCGAGCTTGGGTTGGTCCTCCGGTTCCCGTCTGCCTTTACAAACGGAAGGTGGTGGTCCTTCGTGCTTCTAGGCCGAAGCGATTTCGCGGGTGCGTGACCCGGGGATTTGCCTTGTCAGCCGATGGCGTATCCGCTGTTGATTTATTCTCGGGTTCCACCTTCGGGTGTCTCGAGACACATCCGGCGGAGCGGGTAAGCTGAAATAACCTTCGACTTGATGGCCCAGTGGTTAGAGGGTAACTGTTTTGTGGCTCTTTGCCGAGGAGTATCCCAATCAGGTCGGTGCAGGGGGCTCCTTTTTCCGGAGGAATTGGCCCAAGCTAGGGGGACAATCGGGGAGCTTGGTTGTCGTTTGCCGAGGCCAAAGAAGGCGCATTTTTGACAAGCTATTTTCCTTTTGGCGCGGGGCGTAGACTTGACCGTCCTATAGCTGTGAGGTCCTTTACTTGTTGGGGCCGAGCTGGAGAAGGCCCTCGACTGCGTAGGCGGTAGCGGGGAATATGCAGATAGGGGGATTCTCGGGGCTATTCGGGCCAGCGACTTTGATCCTTCTGAAGAGATTGGATGTACCAAGGGAGCGGAGTTTCATGCCGAGTTCTTGATATCTTCAGGTTTAGTCTTCGAGTCGTGTTGTGATTCGAGCCGTAACTGACCCTTGAATCTCATTTGAGCTTTTGACCAGTGGTGGTGGCCTTTCTGTTGCTTGGTCATCGAGACCTTTCAGAATGAGGTCCGGCCTTGGCTGCCTGCCTGTGTACAGATTAGCAACAAGAAAGGAAAAAAGGAAATGATAAAAGGATGATGCGTTCCGGGGAGCATGCCCCTCGGCAGCAGTATTCCTCGTCCGGCTAGGCGGGGCCGAAGACGCGAGCGCTCTTACCCTTTGACCTCATTTGAGGGTAACGCCGGTCATGGGCGTAAGGCGAGGAATCTCCTTCTGTCGCTTGTAGCCATGCTTTGGCTCCGCGTCTGTCATGGAGTTTCACACCCTTGGGGGAGTAGGGCCGGTATTGCATCCCGGTCGACGTATTTGCCGTTGTTTGTACAAAGCGTTTGCATCCTACGTCACCCAAAGTATTAGCCCGAGCTCGAGCGGGCCGCGCAGGGGGAGCGATTTGGATATTGTGGCTACCGCCATTGGGGACATATTAGCGGTCCGGAATGAGGGCGACATTGGTCCGGATTGTCTTATTGGCTTTGGCCCGACATTGTCGGTACAACTTTGGCTGACACACCTGTAATCATTAATGTATGTTTTATTTGAAAATGAGCTTGAACGAAAGGAGGGATTACCAATACGTTAATGTGATGCCGAGGTGGAGTCTCGGCGTCTTTTTCCTCGAGCGAGAGGGTGTCCTCGGGGAGTATTCCTCGAGATCCTCCCTTTCTAGCGACGAGCACTTGCACTCTATGCTCTACGGATCTTAGCGGGGTGCCGCCATACTTTAGCGGTTGTGACGATATGCCGCAACTTGTCGGCTCTGCTTTGATTGATTCCCTTGTCCGTTGAGGTGGATCTGGGTTCGCTTACTTGGCGATGCTTTGTAATAACCTTTGTTGGATGGCGTAGTTGCTGCTCTCTTGGGTCTGTAACTCCGAGCATTTTGTGACTCTCGTGGTGGGCCACGGTTTCCTTGGAGCGGTTTTGGTCGAATAGGTCCGAGCCACCCGAAATTCCCGGCTTCACTTATGGTGACCACTATGCTTGGAACTGCAACATTGAAGTCGAGCTCTATTGGGCGAGGTTTTCTTGCCGGTTGCGTCTTGCTGAATCCGGTACCATTGGGGGTTCTTTCAAGGTGTCGTCTTTGGGCTACCGCCTTGTTGTTGTGAGATGCGTTGTACCTCGAATTGTTTCTTCCGTTCGCGCCATGTGGATGATGGCTCCGTTCGTTCAGTGTCGGCTTCTCTATTGGGGATCTGTCTGGATATGCCGATCCGGTGAGGGTTTCTCGAGGGTTATCCGCGGCTCTGACTTGGGTCTGGCGTTGGTTGCTGGTATATGACCAAGCCTCGATCGGATATTTGGCTAAGCTTCGCTTGAATTGCTCCGGAGCTGCCGGGTATGCTTTGTTTGGGTTTTGGGCGAAGGCCCGTGCCACCCTACTATTCGGGACCGGGAGTGATCTCGTTTGTCTTGTTGGATAGCGGGGCGCAGCTTCCCGCGATATTTTATTTCTTCTTCTTCTCTCGGCCTTCGGTGCATTGAGCCCTTTTGGCATTATTTTGATGGCGTTGGCATGTGCTTCCACGGATCGTGTTAGTACGGTGAGCGAGTTCCCGAGATCGGGTGTCAAACAATGATGCTGCGTCGTGGTTTCTCCCGGGGGAATTTCTTCAAATCTACTCATCGGGGGAGGCCCGATTTCTCCATTTTGAGGGTCGTCGTTCCTGAACGGGCGTGCGTGAGTGGTGATGTACCTGTGAGGACTTGGGATCCTGTTATCCCCAGGGAATTTCGTTGTTTCTGACTTTCGCGAAATGAGTCTTGGGACCGTATCCCCGGGAGATGGTTGCAGTAGGAGTCTCTGCGATCGTGAGTCGATCTTTTCGATAGTGTCCTCTAGCATCCTTACCGTTACAGGATAGGTCGTTGGTTCGTCGTTGCCCGATACCTTGGATACTGGCACGGGGCGAGTAGATATTTTGGGTGCTATCGCGCCAAGAGCCTCCGGGCGGCTCTGCAGCTAAGAGATAGCCAAACGTTGTTCCTGCAACGTTTCAAAAATAACACGTAGATCAACTTCCCGTTCTACCGGGGCTGGGATTTTTCGGGTTTCCTGTCGGTTAGAGAGTTGCGTGCCGTCATTGAAGCGCAAGACTTCTTTACCCCGTTGTGGAACGTATGAATCCAAATCCACTCGGACCGATCTAGATGCGTTATCGGGGTCCTGCGGTGTCGCGCCAGCCGTTAGGGTGGCCACATTGTTTTCCTTGCGATTTGTGGGGTTATCGTCCTCGATTTCCCTTATCGAGCTGACCAATAGCCTGAAATCGAAAGGTGTCGGGCAAGATAAAGTGTGAGAGATATCGTGCGTTTAAGTGACGAAACTAGCAAGAAAATAATCACTATTATTTTTAGCTCCATGGTGGGCGCCAAACTGTTTACCGTGAAAATGGTAACAACAATTAAATTTGTAAAATGGGATTCTAAAAATGCGTGATCTATTCCCGAGCTAGTTTGGAAGGGTGATTAGTGTTAAATACGGAGTAAGACAGTAAATATCAAGCTAGCCAAGATAACAATCAAACCAGTAAAGGGGGGCGTTCCCGGGCTTAGAACAAGCCAGTAGATACCTCGGGGCCAGGTCTCGAGCCTACCTTTGGCCTATCATAGGTAATCTTATCGAGGGTAGTCGGGAAGGGGATAACAGATAAGTATGTGTATACAAAGCTTTATTCTATCAATCTTGAGCTAAATGACGAAGAACAAATGAAGAAAAAAAAAATGCTAGGGCGACCATGGGGTCGAAGAACACAGTTAACTTAGAAGAAAGAGATAGAGAGAGATATTATTGCTTATTGGAGAAGTGGAGCAACATCGGTCCTTTACAAGGTGGGGTGAGTCCCCCTTATATAGGCGAGGGGACTTAATAAAATATGCATATATTATTTACAAGAGTAGAAAGATGGGACGGCTTATCGCTCGTCATCTCAGTAGGTTACAGATAGACCGGCCCTATCAGGTGTAGCCATGCGCTCCGGAGTCATCTTCTCTTACCCTGACCTTGAGCCCTGCTTCCTTTGATTCGGACCTCGATGAGCCCGGAGGTCGAGGACTCGATCATAGCCTTCTATCCTCGGGGTCTCGAGGGAGGCTTCCCAAATTGTCTTGATAGCGAAAATCAAGTCTTCTTATTTTTACTGCGTACAACCGTAAGTCTTTAATTGAAATCATTCTGTTATTGAGAAATACCACGAATGCCTAAGTTGTTGACTCTCTGTGGTGAGCAAGGTTTATAATTATTCTAGTAGAGATTACATATGGTTGAGCATTGGTGTTAGTTGAGGTAGTAGATATTGGAACAAGTTTGGTTATAGTTGGTTTTCCGTTGCCGGGAGGTATTTACTTATACTGTTGATTCCCTTGCCGGGATAGTGTTGTTCCTTATTGATCCCTTGATGGGAATCTTGGTATGGTTGTTGTTGATTGTATATGTGGATCGGGTTGCACGCCGCAACAATGATATATTTGGATCGGGTTGCACGCCGCAACAGGGATATATTTGGATCGAGTTGCACGCCGCAACAATGATATATTTGGATGGGGTTGCACGCTGCAACAATGATATGATTGGGTTGGGTTGCACGCCGCAACAATAATATAATTGGATCGGGTTACACGCCGCAACAATTCGGATCGGGTTGCACGCCGCAACAGTGATAAATGATATGGATCAGGTTGCACGCCACAATAGTGTTGTTATATGTTGGGAGCGGATGGCATGCCTGCCATGAGATATATAAAATGGGAGCGGGTGGCATGCCTGCCACGAGACATATGAAATGGGAGCGGGTTGCACACCTACAATGAGATATGTGAAATGTGAAATGAAAGTGAATTCTGCCTTTGTTTTCCTTATCCTTGTTAGTAGTTGGATTTTGGTTCCTTTATAATTCTCTTGATATTTTGTTTTACCTTTTATTCCCCGAATGCATGCTTTCCCCCTCCAATCTTTACTTATTTATTTCTGCCTTACTTTTCGTTGTATATTATATAACTGCACAGGTTTATTTGGTAGTCTGGTCCTAGCCTCGTCACTACATCGCCGAGGTTAGGCTAGGCACTTACCAGCACATGGGGTCGGTTGTGTTGATACTACACTCTGCATTATTTTGTGCAGATCCCAGTGCTGGAGATTTCAGACTGCAGTGAGGTTGCTGCTTCTGGTCCATCAGGCGACCCGAGGTAGTCTTGCAGGCGTCCGCAGGCCTCCGCAGGCCTTGGCGTCTCCTTCTAGCTACTATTCCTGTTTCTTTCTTGTATTTCCAGAGATAGTGTTGTATTATTTCTTTCAAACCTTTATTTGTAGTAATCTTAGACAGTCTGTGAAGTTGTGACACCAATCTTGGTAGTGTTGTTATGGAATGGTATTAGCAGTATTATTAAACTTGAAATTAAGTCTTCCGCTTGTTAAATTTTGTTGATTATTAACTGTTGGTTTATAACTGTTAATGGATTTAAAAATGGAAATAAGGCAAATAATTCAGTTGGTTGGCATGCCTAGCTTTCATTAGTAGGCGCCATCACGACTCCCGAGGGTGGGAAATCGGGGTCGTGACACTATTATAGCTGATTTTAATCTTATAGGCATGGTGTCTAAGTATTAAAGGCTGATTTTGGTCCTATAGGCATGGTATCTAATTGATCATGAGGCAGAGTAGGCAGGATTTATTTGATCACAGCAAAATTCCTATAGGCATGATTTCTATAAAAATCTTATAGGCATGATATCTAATTTCGAAGTTGATTTTAACCTTAGGGGGCATGATGTCTGATTATAGCCATTAGATCCTATATGCATGATGTCTACGTGTGGAAGTAAAATATGCAGAATTTATTAAACAGATCCTATAGGCATGTTATCTAAGTGTGGAAGTAAAACATGCAGAATTTATTAAACAGATCCTATAGGCATGTCATCTAAGTGTGGAAGTAAAACATGCAGAATTTGTTAAACAGATCCTATAGGCAGGATATCTACCCTTAAAACATGCATAATTGCCCCATCCCTTTTTACTAGCCAACCCCAATGTTTGTTACAAATTATTACAGACCAAATACTCAAATTACAAAAGAAGTGCAAGAAATAAGAAATTACAACCAAAGAAATCCTGATCTTGACTTCCTATATGAGTTATATAATTAATTACTTCAGATGCCTATGATGTTCAAAGCCTTTCTCAAACCTGGGTGTGTCAAAGTTCCCTAAAAGTCTCAAGGGACCCCGGGCAGTGCATACACCCAGGTTTGCATAACCAGACAGAAATGAGTGCAGTGTGGAAGGGCCAGCCCTTATGCGTCCAAGTTCAGAGAGAGCTCAAGGGTCCCAAAGCAAGGCTCACACAAGAGATGCAGAACCTAGGTTCTAAGAATATAGTGGAAATGCAGGACAGAGATTGATCAAAACTGAGTTGGAAATAGTAAGTATTAAAGGGTGATTTGAAAACAGTAGTAGTAGAGCTTAAAATACCCAGAATCAGTAGTTACACAAAGGGTCGAGGGGTTTTGGGAATACATTTTATGAAGCATATGATCCCAGAAAGGGGCAGGTTTGGTCATGCACAGCAATAGATGATGCTGGCCTGCCCACAGACCAACCAAAAGAACACAAACACATAGAGGGGATATGGGGTTTGGGATTTGTAAGTCAGCAAATCACATAACAAGCGACTGACAGAGTACATACATAGGGAAACATTAATCTAAAAGGGGAAGGGAGCATATTTCAGCATGCTAGTAATGTAAATAGACTGTAGAAACATTGGCAGAAGTGAGCATGAATGAGAAACTGAAGCAACTTAAAGAAACATATTGTTGTTGAGACATAAAGAGTAAATTAGGACATACCAGTAGAGAAGCAAAGTGCAGAAAGGTAAGCAAACAAGAGTCCACAGTCTAGCCTTGGCTTTCAGCCGGCCAGACAAAGCAATAGCACAAGTAGAAGTAAAGAAAGAGAGAGTTTTAAGTGTAAGTGTGTATTTTGAACTCAAGTTGTTCCTCTTTTGAAAGAAGAGTGGGTGGGTATTTATAGCTATTGAAAACGAGTGATAAGTAAGGTAATAAGTAAAGTCTTAACACAAACATGGAAACAATCACAAGTCAGAATCAGTTAACACAAGTGATTCCCTTTAGTTAAGGAATCATTGTTTAATGGGTAGTAGCAGGTTTAATTAAGGAAAGAAATCACTTTAGGGACAGATTGATTATTTCCATATAAGGGGGAGTAAAAGCATGAACTAAACAATCAAGTCTAAGTACAAAATAGGCTTATTTTGGGAAAGGATTCACCAAGGTAAATATCACAGTAAAGGAAAAGGAATCAATTAATTTTAAACAGGCGAGTGAAATTAGGGTTCATAAAGAAAAGCTTTTGCAATCAGTCACCAGATCAAGATCAATCAAGGAAGAAACTTTAGTATATAAATAGAGTGAACAGAAGCATCAGACATGTGAGGCCAAACACATTGGCAAAAGAGATAACACGAACATACAGTAGTGGCAGAAATAAGCTAGGATTCAGTAGTAAGGAAAATATTCGAGGAACAGTAGTCAAGTAGGTCAAGTAGTCACATAGAATCAACAGTGAAGAAGAACATAGTATCAGATAAGAGATATCAGAAACAGGTAAAGGTCTCACAGTAGTAATAAGTGAGAAAAACTTCTAAGAAATTTAGGGCTTCAGCAGTAGTCGAGTTTAAGAGATGGTAAGCACTCAAAATCAAACAAGTCAAACAAGGAAAAGAGAGTCAGAAACAAAGAACAAGTACACATTTAAACAAATAGTTTCAGAACTCGGATAAGACTAAAAGGAACTAGGGTTTTTAACATGCTGAAATAGATAGAAGAACAATATGAGCAAATCGTTTTAAACATAGCAAAATCACAAACAATATTAAGATTAGAGAAGAGATCTTTTGAAAAACTTAAAGGGAACCCTAATCGTCGAAAAAATGAAGAGTCGTTTTGAAAGAAAAGTTGTAGAACCTTCGAGAAAACACTTAAGAAATTCATAGTAAGTAAAGATCTAAGAGAGATCTGAAAGAAAATTGAAAGGTCTTAGAGCTAGGGTTTCAGAAAACCCAAAAAAAGTGAGAAAGACTTTGAAAGTTAATGATCTAACCAGAAAAAGTCAAGGATCGGCCTTGAAAGGCCATGAATGGCCAGAGAAAGGTCATGGATGGCCATAGAAAGGCCATGAACAATAGTCGAGCAAGGACTGGACCAGATTCCTTCGAGGACTGGCCATGAAACCACAGAAAAAAACACCCAGGAGCCATAGGAGGCACATACACGTCTCAAATGACCATGAGGGGCCATGGATTAGGAAGGTTAGGGTAGATTATGGTGGGATTAGATGGCGGCGGCTAGGGATCAGGTGAGATTTCAGAGAGAATTGAGAGAAGAGGGATTCAAGGGCGGCGTTTGGTGATGAATGAGGTAGGGTAAGGGGTCGTTTGAGGTTAAAAATGGAAAGGGCGAATAATGGCCGTTGATCTAAGTGATCAACGGCCAGGATTGAAATGGTTAGGTAGGGTGTCCGGGTTGGGTTGTTTCATTGGGTTAGGGGTCGGGTTGGGAATTGGGCCGGGAAATCGGGTTTAGTTTGGGATCAGATTTAGGCTAAAATTGAAACGTAATTGGGATATTATTTAAATAGCCAATTTTCCCCTTTTAAAATTATAAAAAATAGGAAATTAACTTCTGCAAATAAATTGAAAGCACTAATATGATTTATAGCATATAACTAACAATTTAAAAATACAGGACTTAATTTTATGAATATAAAACACAATTAAATCTTAAAAGGCTAATAATGCAATTATGTGCAATTAGCTTTTAAAAATACTAAACAAAAATTGTAAAAACATGCATAAATTATCTTAGCTATATCTTGGCATAAAGATGAAAATCCAATAGATGAATTACCAAAAATAATAATTTTGGAAATGATTATTGGGTTTTATGGATAAAAAAAAGGAAATAAATTGATTAAAAAAAACCTTAAAAATTATGGAAAAATAATAAAACACTTGAATATGCTTACATATGCGTATATGCTCCATTTTGAAGTTATTTTGCATATTGAAAATATATAGGGAAAAATTGGGTGTCAACAGCTGCCCCTCATTACCCGGGAAGGATGAAAGAGTTTTCGGGTAAAGGTATGATGGCCAATTTTGATCGGGCGAAATGGTTTGAAGAGGTTTAGGCCGCACCCCGGTTTCCAAGCTGCCTACATATCCCTGGTTTTACAGGAATAAGGCCATATGTAGTTCAGGATCCGTTGGCGGAGTATGCCGACGGGTACTTTCCAAGAACGGACACAATATCTAGGGCTGGATGAATGGACGGCTTACAGGAACGGTTAGGTTTGATATGGTTGTGGGCACTAGAGCGGAACCGCTCCCGCCGGGATGGCTGTTGCTTGCCGGTTTACCTGCCAATAAGCAATACAAGCGTATATTGTGCGTAAATTTAAACATGATGCAAATTCCCGTTGGACTATGAATGTTGTCTTTGGACGGTTAGGATGACGTCTTTAGACCATGATATCCTGGGCCATGGAGCGTATAATAAAGGATTCGCAGGCCATGAAATGATGTTCTCGGGCCATGAGGATGGTGCCTCCGAACCATGATGCCTTTGAATAATGATATGCAAAAAGATTGAAAAGGGTCCTCAGGCCATGACATGGTGTTCTCGGGCTATGAGGATGGTGCCTCCGAACGATGACGCCTTTGGATAGGTTGGCGATATTTCAGCCCATGAAGGATGCAGTAGCATGTGGCGATCTTTCAGCCGTACAATGTGGCGATCTTTCAGTCGTGCAATGTGGCGATCTTTCAGCCGTGCAATGTGGTGATCTTTCAGTCGTGCAATGTCGAGCTCTCTCAGCCGTGCAATGTGGCGATCTTTCAGCTGTGCAATGTGGCGATCTTTCAGCCGTGCAATATGGCGATCTTTCAGTCGTGCAATGTGGCGATCGTGATCTTTCAACCGTGCAATGTGGCAATCTTTCAGCCGTGCAATGTGGCGATCTTTCAGCCATGCAACGTGGCGATCATTAAGCCGTGCAATGTGGATGGAGACAGCGTTTAGTCTCGAAAGGCAGAATAGTAGCCTTAAGCAGATTGGAAGGCAGAATGGTAGCCTTATGCAGAATGGTAGCCTTATGCAGATTGGAAGGCAGAATGGTAGCCTTATGCAATGTAGATGCAGATAGAGGTAGAGCTTAACCTCGGAAGGCAGAATGGTAGCCCTATACATATTGGAAGGCAGAATGGTAGCCTTATGCAGATTGGAAGGCAGAGTGGTAGCCTTATGCAGATTGGAAGGCAGAATGGTAGCCTTATGCAATGCAGATGTAGATAGAGGTAGAGCTTAACCTCGGAAGGCAGAATGGTAGCCTTATGCAGATTGAAAGGCAGAATGGTAGCCTTATGCAATGCAGATGCAGATAGAGGTAGAGCTTAACCTCGGAAGGCAGAATGGTAGCCTTATACAAGAAATAAAATAGCAAATGACAGTAGAGTTTCTTAGCTGATATCAGATTGCGGCGCGGTGATTACTGGGAGCATTGTGACATACGGAACATTATGGGTGCGTGCTGATAGCAGATGTTGGTAAGTGCAATGGTTCAGAGAATCATATTCTTGAACAATGTTTGTTCTGCGGAAGCATAGTACGTTCAATGACTTCGTAATCTTGGTTCCTGCATCCAAAGAAAAATCGTGAGTTTTATAAAGGGGACGGTTAGTTCGTATCCCCGCTGGCTTTGCTTGACTCTTTCTGGTTTGATCTGGTGATACCGTCTGCATCATTGGGGTAGCGTTGCTAAACAAAGCAGTTTCAATAATAGACATGCACAATTTTGTAAAAGCATAACATAAATGTATAATTAAAATAGTTTTTAGATGAACGGACGACTGTGACGCAATTCAGGACATTGCAACCTCTCCTGCTATGGAATTTTGAGGGACCTCCTCAAAATTCTGCCCCAGTTTGATGGGTTGACGTTTCTGACTGTAGCTCGTGTGGCGATCGACTAAAATTACTTCAGAATTTTGAGGGTCCTCCTTAAAATTCTGCCCCTGTTTCCAATTTCGGGGAAAAATGAAAATCTTATTGAATTGTGACCGAACCCATAGGCTGCCTACGTATCCCCTCTTGAACGGGAATCAGGTCGGGGGTAGTTCAATTTACATCATGTGAGGAAAGCATAAGGATTACACACAGTAATGCTTGACTGCATCTGAATTAATCGGCTTTGGCCAAACTTCTCCGTCCATTTCTGCAAGTATGGGGGCTCCTCCAGTTAGAACCCGGTGAACCATGTACGGACCCTGCCAGTTGGGAGAGAACTTCCCTTTGGCTTCATCGTGATACGGAAAAATTTTCTTTAACACCAGCTGTCCCGGTGTGAACTGTCTTGGCTTGACTCTCTTGTTGAAGGCTCTGGACATTCTGTTATGATAGAGTTGACCGTGGCAAAGTGGGTTCATTCTCTTTTCGTCTATAAGAGCTAGTTGCTCATAACGACTCTTCACCCACTCTGCGCCGTTGAGCTCAGCTTCCTGTATGATCCTTAGGGAAGGAATTTCTACTTCAGCGGGAATGACGGCCTCTATACCATAAACCAGCATATAGGGGGTTGCCCCGGTTGATGTTCGGACTGCGGTGCGATACCCTGATAGAGCAAATGATAACTTCTCGTGCCACTGTTTATGCTTCTCTGTCAATTTTCTCAATATCTTCTTGATATTCTTGTTGGCGGCTTCCATGGCTCCATTCATTTGAGGCTTGTAGGCTGTGGAATTCTTGTGTCTAATCTTAAAGGTTTCACACATGGATTTCATCAAGTCGCTGTTGAGATTGGAGCCATTATCAGTGATGATTGACTTTGGAATCCCGAATCCACAAACAATGTGGTCGCGGACAAAGTCTGCCACGACTTTCTTGGTCACTACTCTGTAAGATGCTGCTTCGACCTATTTGGTGAAATAGTCAATTGCCACTAGGATAAACCTGTGTCCGTTGGAAGCAGCATGCTCGATTGGTCCAATGACGTCCATTCCCCAGGCGGCGAACGGCCATGGTGAGCTTGTTGTGTTGAGCTCGCTTGGAGGTACCTTTATCATGTCTGCATGTATCTGACAGCGATGGCATATCCGGACATACTGGATGTAGTTTGTTTCCATAGTCATCCAAAAGTAACTAGCCCGGAGTATCTTCTTTTCTAAGACAAAACCGTTCATATGCGGACCACAGGTCCCAGCATGAATTTCTTCTAGTAGCCTGGATGTTTCTTTTGCATCAACACACTTTAATAATCCCAAATCAGGAGTCCTCCTATATAGGATTCCTCCGCTATGAAAGAAGTTGTTGGACAATCTCCGAAGTGTGCGTTTCTGAGTATGATTGGCAAGCTCTGGGTACTCTCCTTTTGCGAAATATTCCTTGATATCATGAAACCAAGGCTTTTCGTCCGCTTCATCTTCAACATGGGCACAATAAGCTGGCTGATTATGAATTTTCACCGGAATGGGATCAATGAAATTCTTATCTAGATGCTGTATCATGGATGATAGGGTAGCCAATGCATCGGCGAACTCATTTTGGATTCTGGGAACATGTAATTCCGTCTTCGTGAACCTCTTTCTCAATTCATGTACTTGATGCAGATACGTGAGTATTTTGGAGTTCTTGGTGGCCCATTCTTCTCGTACGTGATGTATAAGTAATTTTGAATCTCCAATTACTAGCAACTCTTGAATGTTCATGTCATTGGCCATTTTGAGTCCTAAGATGCAAGCTTCACACTTGGCCATATTGTTGGTGCAAGGAAACCTGAGCTTGGCGGACACTGGATAATGCTGACCGGTTTCTGATACCAAGATCGCTCCTATGCCAACTCCTTTGAAGTTTGCTGCTCCATCGAAAAACGTTCTCCAATCGTCATAGGATTTTGCAATGTCTTCTCCTATGAATGATACCTCTTTATCAGGAAAATACGTTTTCAAGGGTTCACATTCTCCATCCAAGGGGTTTTCAGCAAGGTGGTCTGCTAGTGCCTGTCCCTTGACCGCCTTCTGAGTTATGTAGACAATGTCAAACTCACTCAACAGGATTTGCCCCTTGGCTAGCTTGCCAGTGGGCATAGGTTTCTGAAAGATGTACTTCAAAGGATCCATCCTTGATATGAGGTACGTAATATAGGCACAGAAGTAATGTCTCAGCTTCTGAGCTACCCAAGTCAAAGCACAGCAGGTGCGTTCCAAAAGAGATTATCGGGCTTCGTATGGACTGAACTTCTTGCTGAGATAATAAATGGCTTGTTCCTTTCTCCCCGTTTCACCATGTTGCCCCAAAACCCAGCCGAAAGCTCCATCTAACACTGCAAGATAGAGCAATAAGGGTCTACCTGGCTCGGGAGGAACTAGGACTGGTGGTGTTGACAGGTACTCCTTGATTCTATCGAAGGCCTTTTGGCAGTCATCAGTCCATTTGGTAGCGGCGTCCTTCTTTAACATTTTAAAAAATCGGCTCACAGATAACTGTGGGCTGTGCTATGAATCGGCTGATGTAGTTCAGCCTTCCCAAGAAACTCATCACATCTTTCTTGTTCTTTGGCAGTGGTAATTCTTGAATGGCTTTAACCTTCGATGGATCCAGTTCTATTCCTCGGCGGCTCACAATAAACCCCAGCAACTTCCCAGCAGGAACCCCAAATGCACACTTTGCGGGGTTTAGTTTCAGGTTGTACCTCCGCAGTCTATTGAAAAACTTCCTCAGATCTTCTCTGTGGTTAGTGGCCTTCTTGGTTTTGATAATAACATCATCCACATATACCTCTATCTCCTTGTGTATCATGTCATAGAAAATGGTAGTCATGGCCCTCATGTAGGTGGCCCCTGCATTCTTCTAGCCAAATGGCATCATCTTGTAATAGTACATTCCCCATGGCGTAATGAAAGCCGTTTTCTCAGCATCTTCTTCATCCATCCAGATCTGATGATAACCAGCGAAAGAATCTACAAATGACTGCAGCTCATGCTTGGCACAATTATCAATCAAGAAGTGTATATTCGGCAAAGGGAAGTCGTCTTTTGGGCTGGACCGGTTGAGATCCCGGTAGTCGACACAGACTCGGACCTTCCCGTCTTTCTTTGGTACTGGCACAATGTTGTCTAACCATGTCAGGTACTCAACCACCCTGAGAACCTTAGCTTTGATCTGCTTGGTGACTTCTTCCTTGATTTTTAGACTCATATCAGGTTTGAGCTTTCTGAGCTTTTGCTTTACCGGTGGACACATTGGATCGGTTGGCAATTTGTGAGCCACAATAGACGTACTCAGACCGGTCATGTCATCATACGACCAGGCGAATATGTCCTCATACTCCTTTATAAACTCTACGTATACTTTCTTCTCTGATGGCGATAAGTGAATGCTGATTCGTGTTTCCTTGACATTTTTTACATCTCCCAGGTTAACAATTTCAGTTTCGTCCAGGTTGGACTTAGGTATGTTCTCAAAGTTCTCAACTTCTTTGACGATCTCCTCAGGTATGTCATCTTCTTCTGAGTCAATGTCCGTTTGCTGCGTTGTCTCATTGCATGTCACAGTCATTGGTTCATCCAGATAAGTAATAGTAATGCTGTATTGGTAAAGTAAGGAGGAAAATGATAGAAATAAATATTAATTCATTGGAAAAATCAAACATGCTTTGGTAAACTGAATAATTGTTTCGAACACTGAAGATCTTATTGTGGAAATTGAAAAATGCGAATAGAAAATAAACAGTGAATAATGCTTGCTTTAGCCTTGATACCCCAAAGCTCATCGGGCTCTGGTGGTCCTGATGGTCCAATTGTTGAGGTATGCCCCTCTGCTCACAGCTTGTATGGAAGGACCTTCCCCCCCTCCTCCTCGAGAATAACACAGCAATTCATATCATTGTCCTCTAGAAATAAGTTTTTCACTGCCGTGAGTGCTTCTTCTTCATCGTATCCATAGGCGATGTTGGCCTGTTGGAAAGTCTGCTCCAGGTGTGGTATTGGTTGCTCTAATTGGTAGTAAGGACCGCGCCATGGTGGCGACCAATTATTGAATTCCTCCCAGGTGTATTCATATCCCAAACCGAAAGTAGTGCTATGTTTCTTGAGTTTTATAGGTTTATAAATCCCTTGTAGATTCTTGTCGAGTCCTTTGCCAGGTTCGTACCCACTCCAATTCAATATACTCTCGATCTTGTTATCTCACCATTTGTCTTTGTCGACAGCATTGACCCGCTTGATGTGGTGGTAAGTTTCTCCACCTAGCTTTCTTCTTCCTCCAATTGCAAAAATGGTCTGGCGACTGTATATAGGATTGCTGCCGTTCGAACTTTACGGCCTGATTATCACCTCCTGGTGATTCCATTCGAACTTTACGGCCTGATGCAGCGTTGATGCTACAGCCCCAGAAACATGGGTTCAGGGTCGTCCTAGTAGCAAGTTGTAGGATGCTGGCACATCTATCACTTGAAAATCGACCTCGAACCAGGCTGATCCCATCTGCAGACACAGGCTAATCTCACCGATGGTGGACCTCTGAGACCCATCAAAAGCCTTCACATTGATTGCTCCTTCTTTTATATCATGCAGCCCTTTGCCCAACTTCTTGAGTGTTACCAAAAGATAGATGTTAAGGCTGGAACCCCCATCGATCAGGATCCTGGTGATGAAATAGTCTTCGCATTGTATAGTGATGTGCAGGGCTTTGTTGTGACCCAACCCTTCAGGTGGAAGCTCGTCCTCATAGAAGGTGATTTTATGGCTTTCGAATACATGTCCCACCATATAAGACATTTCCCCGTCAGTGATGTTACATGGCACGTATGTTTCACTCAGCACCTTCAACAGAGCATTTTTGTGTGTCTTGGAATTCTGCAGCAATGAGAGGATGGATATCTATGCTGGTGTTTTGTTTAGCTGGTTGATGACTGAATACTCCTTGGCCTGTATTTTCCTCCAAAGGTCGCCCGGACCCGTCTTAATGATGGGAGGCCAGCTGGAGGCCTGCTTGCTTGACTCAGCTAGGTGTTCAGGGGTATAGACTCTCCCAGTTCTTGTCATACCCTGAGCTGCGATAGTCTCTTTGATTCTGACCTTACCCTTTCTCCTTGCCTCGGCTGTATAATCCCATGGTATAGCTTTTGTATGGACTGACGGCATGGTGGACATCGCTACCGGGATCGGTGCGACCACCTTTACTTCGAATGAGACATGTTCTTTGGGTGGCAAAACTGCAACCTCAAATGGTGCTGGTGCCTTTGCTGATGGCGCTACTTCAAACTCAAGAGGGATAGACACGTCTACCTCAGTGTCCCCAGACGGTTGGATCTGGACTATAATCGGATTGAGAGTAACTGCTGGTTTCTTTGGGTCATTGCCTTCTGCGATCAACCTGATGGATCCTTCGGGATCCCAATCATCCTCTACTTCAATCATGTGAATAACCCACCCTTATGATCCAGTAGAGGGTTGTTGCAGACATTTGGAGCGGCTTCCTTTGCCACAACGACTTTGTTATCAATTAGGGACTGTATCTTGTCTTTTAAGGAGCGGCATTCATCGATGGTGTGTCCTTTCATGCCGGAGTAGTATGCACAAGACTTGTCTTGGTTAACCCATTAAGAAGGATTCTCAGGGGTTGTAGCAGGGACGGGGGTGACATAACCGGCAGCTTTGAGTCTCTCATATAGTTGGTCAATGGGTTCAGCGATGGCTGTGTATTGTTTTGGAGGGCTCGGATCAAAATTTGGTTGGGGCCTAGGGAAGTTTTGGCGTGTAGGGGGTGATTGGTAATGAGATGGTTGGGCATTGTAAGTTTGGTAGACGTGAGCAGGCTGGGAGTATCTGGGTGAGGTAGGCTGATATGTAGGAGGTGGAGATGACTGATAAGTTGGTGGTGGAGCTTGATAGGAGGGTGCTTGGTAATTCGGGGTTGGATGATATGTGAGTGGAGGTATTGGGTAGCTTTGGTATTTGAGGGGAGACTTGGTCCTTTGTGCAACCATCACGGCTCCTACGTCCCTCTTCTTAGACACACTACCAGACTGCAAGGCCTTATTTGTAGCTTGCAAGGCCTCGAAGTTCGTGACCATACCGCTCTTAATACCTTCTTCAATTCGTTCCCCCAGTTTGATAATGTCGAAAAACTTATGATTCTCAATCACCATCAATCGTTCATAGTATTGCGGGTCTTGAGCCCGGACAAAGAACTTGTTCATTTGTTCTTCCTCTAAGGCGGGTCTGACCTTAGCAGCTTCAGACCTCCAGCGAGTAGCATACTCACGCAATGTCTCCGTGGGCTTCTTCTTTAGATTCTGGATATAGAACACTTCTGGCGCGTTCTCTGTGTTAAACCCGAACCTGTCCATAAAATCAGATGCCATACCTACTTAGCTTGACCACTTCTTAGGATCTTGGCTGATGTACCAAGATAGCGCATCTCCTTTCAGACTCCTCATGAACAGCTTCATGCGGATCCTTTCATCTTTTCCTACCCCGACCAGCTTGTCGCAGTATGTTCTCAGATGGACTCTTGGATCACCTGTACCGTCAAACTTCTCGAACTTGGGAGGTTTCTACCCCTCCGGTAGTTCGACATCTGGTTGTGTGCAGAGGTCTTCATAGTTCAACCCTTCGATCCCATTACTTCCTTCGACGCCCTAAATTCGGCTGGTTAGCTTCTTATGCTCTTCAGCCAAGTTTCTGATGAGTAGATCCTTTTCATCGGACTCAGGTGTGCAAGATATAGGTTGGTGGAGAGTGTGGGCGTGGAAATGGTCATTTGCGGAGTTTTGCGGTTCAGGGATGAGTAGTGGAATGTTGTTTGGAGTGCGGAAAGTGTTGCATTGGTTCTTTGTTGGAGCAGTGGGATGATTTGGTTGCTTTTGAGGAGGTGTGGGATTTTGAACGTTGGGGAAATTGGTGTCCAGGGTGCTAAGGGAGAAGGATAGGTTTGCCAAATTCCGAACCTGATCGAGCTCTTCTTGAAACATCAACAATTTCTGCTCAAGTTGTGACACATTTTCATTGGGAACCCGAATACCATGCCCATCAGTGGCCTCTGCTGTTGTGTTCTCTTTTCTGATGTTCAAATCTTCCATTTTGCCTTTGTTATTGTTCTTAACAGGACTAAGAGGAGGAGTGGGTGGAGGGCCCCTGGATCTCGTGGAATAAGATGGTGTTGCCAGAGTGCACGAACAAACCTTTGGGGAGGGGATAACAAAACAAAAAATAAACAAAAAGGTAACCAAGTTAGTGAGGATCATAAAAAGTGTTGCAATATTTAAACACGTAGTGCAGGAATGTAAATCGTGTCCTAATTTGGGAACCTTGTTGTGCCCGAGGTGGGCCTAACGACAAGTTGATTTGGAGAATTTGGAATGCTAAATGCCTCATTTTATTGATAAAGATAAGTCGAATCCCAAATCGACATTAAATAAACAGGAAATAAAAGTTACTAATGGCCACTGGCCTTGTTACATTTTAAAGCGCAACAGATAAATTCCTATCTACGTCGTCCCAGAAGGACCTTCCCCAGATTCGACATCCTTGGCTCCTTCGAACAGCTTCCCCAACTCGCGAAGTCCTAGCAACGGGTATGCTCTGGCTAAATATCCCCCTTCAGTTCCTTTAGCCTCTTGACAATCTTCGACCCTTTGGAATACGGCCCTTTCACAATCCCAAAACAATGTGGCAGCTTCTATGATCATGTTATTAGGTTGGACCTCCAAAAGCGATGGTAGATTTCCCAGATATTTTTTGACGAGACTTCGATCACTAGAGTGTAAATCTTTCCACCGGCTTAGCAATCTTGGGTGGATGTTAGTGACTATGCCGAATCTGGGGACTTCGTGCCTCATATTTCTTCAAGGCAAATAAGGTTAGACCCTTACCCCCACCAGACTCGACTTTTTAATATCAACAATTAGCATGAAACATCTATTTCTCCAAATAAATGCACAGAACGTGACGACGTCCGTTTGGGTTTAGGGAAACCCAGTGGACTTTGGACAAGGCTAGCTTAAAAGATCATTATGTGGACAACATAACTGATCTGGCTAGGTTTGACCATGATGCATGCACAATTTAAACAGAGTAAGGTTTTTCTGGGGTTTTAGACTGGTACCCTTGAGCGGACAACTCAAGGGGGAAGGCTCGGAACTGTCGACTGCACCGCTGATCGACTAGTTTTACAGCAAATATGCCTTTCCGAAATTAGGGGGTAATGATACAGGAAGAGTGCAACCACTCATTATAAGAGTTGCTATAGGATTTGTTTTGGCACGAGTGGAGTATGATGTTGAGCATGATTATGCAAAAAAAAAATTAAAAGCATGTTGGCATGTATTTGCACATTAAGAAAGTAATAAATGCAACAGTTTCATAATTTAAAGCAATAAAGGAAAGAAAACAAGGAAGATATGTTAGTATTGCCTCTAAAGAAAAAATTAAATGCTTAAAGGAATTAAACAGATAATTGCACATAGGGAGAGGTATCAATTAACAAGAATAATCTGAAAAAGGTAAAAGCCTAAAAAAAATCCCCAGCAGAGTCGCCATGCTGTCGCGCCCTCTTTTTCTCGCGAAATCGGGTTTCTGAAATTTGGTTTGGACAACTCTTTCCTTTTGGGAAAGGGGTTTTGCAATTTTTGAAGAGTCGCCACCTAACGATTTTAAGGTGCGTTAGGGCACCTATAGGGTTCAACTACAACTACGTTTGATAACCAGAGATAGGGTAAGGGCTTGAAATTATCCCAAGGGGAAGGTGTTAGGCAACCCTCAGGATCCACTAGTGTGGTTCCCGGCCAGATAGTTCTTTGTGAATTTGTACAATTAACAAGTAAACAAGCAAAACCCAAATAAGAGGAGATTTTAAATACATAAGTGTTTGAAAATGATTAAATAAAACAATGTTTTGAAAGAGTTATAACTAAGCATGCTGATGAATGTAAAGGGGGTCCTAGGTTTGTTTGTAATATAGATCACATCAATGCAATACCCGGTAATCACTCCGCAAAAGAGGGGCTACACGTGGTATTAGCGCACCGGTCATCATATCCATATCTACCCTTCCCACCCCGTAAAGGTATTTAAAACACGGATTGGTCTCGAACTCTATTGCGTGCTATTACCCGTCCCATTCCTATCAATCCCGGAGGAATTTTAGGACTACTATTTTTATAAGAGGGAGGATCTAGGTGGACTCTTAGGTTTAAAGGTAAAAAGTCTAAGGCGACATACAAAAAACACGTAGGACTACATTCAAAGGGGAAACATGTAAGCAATTAGAAGGCTCATACAATCCTCCTCAAATTATATATATATATAAATAGCACGACTCAAACACAGTTAAACTCTGAATTTCAAAAATCCTAAGGTAGGGGGATTTGAGTCAGAACCAGATTCATTATATAGCTCAGATAAGAAGTCCGAATCAGGCCTGCCTGCTGGTTGTTGCAGTTACTAATTAAATAGAGGCGGATTTAATTTTATCGTTATTATTACCTAAGGCTTGCCTAGGCGTAATAGTGATGTCCTAGGAGCATGATATCTATTGCTGATTAGGAGTGTAGTAAAACAGTAAACAATTCAAAACGAGCGATTTGGATCCTATAGGCATGCTTTCTAAACCGTATTGCTAAAAGGAGTAGGTTGTTTAAACTGATTCAGAACAGTACGAGTCAAACTGATTTTAACTAAGCTGGTTTTAGGTCCTATAGGCGTGCTCTCTATTATATATGATCTTAATCTTATAGGCATGGTGTCTAAGTATTAAAGGCTGATTTTGGTCCTATAGGCATGGTATCTAATTGATCATGAGGCAGAGTAGGCAGGATTTATTTGATCACAGCGAAATTCCTGTAGGCATGATTTCTATAAAAATCTTATAGGCATGATATCTAATTTCGAGGTTGATTTTAACCTTGGGGGGCATGATGTCTGATTATAGCCATTAGATCCTATAGGCATGATGTCTACGTGTGGAAGTAAAATATGCAGAATTTATTAAACAGATCCTATAGGCATGTTATCTAAGTGTGGAAGTAAAACATGCATAATTTATTAAACAAATCCTATAGGCATGTCATCTAAGTGTGGAAGTAAAACATGCAGAATTTAATAAACAGATCCTATAGGCAGGATATCTACCCTTAAAACATGCATAATTGCCCCATCCCTTTTTACTAGCCAACCCTAATGTTTGTTACAAATTATTACAGACCAAATACTCAAATTACAAAAGAAGTGCAGAAATAAGAAATTACAACCAAAGGAAGCCTGATCTTGACTTCCTATATGAGTTATATAATTAATTACTTCAGATGCCCATGATGTTCAAAGCCTTTCTCAAACCTGGGTGTGTCAAAGTTCCCTAAAAGTCTCAAGGGACCCCGGGCAGTGCATACACCCAGGTTTGCATAACCAGACAGAAATGAGTGCAGTGTGGAAGGGCCAGCCCTTATGCGTCTAAGTTCAGAGGGAGCTCAAGGGTCCCAAGGCAAGGCTCACACAAGAGGAGCAGAACCTAGGTTCTAAGAATATAGTGGAAGTGCAGGACAGATATTTGATTAAAACTGAGTTAGAAATAGTATGTATTAAATGGTGATTTGAAAACAGTAGTAGTAGAGCTCAAAATACCCAGAATCAGTAGTTACACAAAGGGTCGAGGGGTTTTGGGAATACATTGTATGAAGCATATGACCCCAGAAAGAGGCAGGTTTGGTCATGTACAACAATAGATAATGTTGGCCTGCCCACAAACCAACCAAAGGAACACAAACACATAGAGGGAATATGGGGTTTGGGATTCATAAGTCATCAAATCACATAACAAGCGACTGACAGAGTACATATATAGGGAAACATTAATCTAAAAGGGGAAGGGAGCATATTTCAGCATGCTAGTAATGTAAATAGACTGCAGAAACATTGGTAGAAGTGAACATGAATGAGAAACAGAAGCGACTTAAAGAAACATATTGTTGTTGAGACTTAAAGAGTAAACTAGGACATACCAGTAAAGAAGCAAAGTGCGGAAAGGTAAGCAAACAAAAGTCCACAGTCTAGCCTTGGCTTTCAGCCGGCCAGACAAAGCAATAGCTCAAGTAGCAGTAAAGAAAGAGAGAGTTTTAAGTGTAAGTGTGTGTTTTTGAACTCAAGTTGTTCCTCTTTTGAAATAAGAGGGGGTGGGTATTTATAGCTTTTGAAAATGAGTGATAAGTAAGGTAATAAGTAAAGTCTTAACACAAACATGGAAACAATCACAAGTCAGAATCAATTAACAAAAGTGATTCCCTTTAGTTAAGGAATCATTATTTAACGGGTAGTAGCAGGTTTAATTAAGGAAGGAAATCAGTTAGGGGACAGATTGATTATTTCCATATAAGGGGCAGTAAAAGCATGAAGTAAACCATCAAGTCTAAGTACAAAATAGGCTTATTTTGGGAAAAGATTCAACAAGGTAAAATATCACAGTAAAGGAAAAGGAATCAATTAATTTTAAACAGGCGAGTGAAATTAGGGTTCATAAAGAAAAGCTTTTGCAATCAGTCACCAGATCAAGATCAATCAAGGAAGAAACATCAGTATATAAATAGAGTGAACAGAAGCATCAGACATGCGAGGCCAAACACATTGGCAAAAGAGATAACACGAACATACAGTAGTGGCAGAAATAAGCGAGGATTCAGTAGTAAGGAAAATATTCGCGGCACAGTAGTCATGTAGGTCAAGTAATCACATAGAATCAACAGTGAAGAAGAACATAGTATCAGATAAGAGAAATCAGAAACAGGTAAAGGTCTCACAGTAGTAATAAGTGAGAAAAACTTCTAAGAAATTTATGGCATCAGCAGTAGTCGAGTTTAAGAGATGGTAAGAACTCAAAATCAAACAAGTCAAACAAGAAAAAGAGAGTCAGAAACAAAGAACAAGTACACATTTAAACAAACAGTTTCAAAACTCGGATAAGACTAAAAGGAACTAGGGTTTTTAACATGCTGAAATAGATAGAAGAACAATATCAGCAAATCGTTTTAAACATAGCAAAATCACAAACAATATTAAGATCAGAGAAGAGATCTTTTGAAAAACTTAAAGGAAACCCTAATCGTCGAAAAAATGAAGAGTCGTTTTGGAAGAAAGTTGAAGAACCTTCGAGAAAACACTTAAGAAATTCATAGTAAGTACATATCTAAGAGAGATCTGAAAGAAAATTGAAAGGTCTTAGAGCTAGGGTTTCAAAAAATCCAAAAAAATTTAGAAAGACTTTGAAAGTTAATGATCACACCAGAAAAAGTCAAGGGTCGACCTTGAAAGGCCATGAATGGCTAGAGAAAGGTCATGGATGGCTGGAGAAAGGCCATGAACAATAGTCGAGCAAGGACTGGACCAGATTCCTTCAAGGACTGGCCATGAAACCACAGAAACAAACACCCAGGAGCCATAGGAGGCTGATACACGTCTCAAATGACCACGAGGGGCTATGGATTAGGAAGGTATTAGGGTGGATTAGGGTGGGATTAGATGGCGGCGGCTAGGGTTTAGGGGAGGTTTCAGAGAGAATTGAGAGAAGAGGGATTCAAGGGCGGCGTTTGCTGATGAATGATGTAGGGTAAGGGGTCGTTTAAGGTTAAAAATGGAAAGGGCGAATATTGGTCGTTGATCTAAATGATCAACGACCAGGATTGAAATGGTTAGGTAGGGTGTCCGGGTTGGATCGTTTAATTGGGTTAGGGGTCGGGTTTGAATGGGAATTGGGCCTGGAAATCGGGTTTAGTTTGGAATCAGATTTAGGCTAAAATTGAAATGTAATTGGGCTATTATTTAAATAGCCAATTTTCCCCCTTTAAAATAATATAAAATAGGAAATTAACTTCTGAAAATAAATTGAAAGAACTAAAATGATTTATAGCATATAACTAACAATTTAAAAAGAGAGGACTTAATTTTATGAATATAAAAGACAATTAAATCTTAAAAGGCTAATACTGCAATTATGTGCAATTAGCTTTTAAAAATACTAAACAAAAATTGTAATAACATGTAAAAATTACCTTAGCTATATCTTGGCATAAAGATGAAAATCCAATAGATGAATTACCAAAAATAATAATTTTGGAAATGATTATTGGGTTTTATGGATAAAAAAAGGAAATAAATTGATTAAAAAAAACCTTTAAAATTACGGAAAAATAATAAAACACTTGAATATGCTTACATATGCATATATGTGCCATTTTGATGTTATTTTGCATATTGAAAATATATAGGGAAAAATTGGGTGTCAACAATAATGATATTCTTCGAGGCTGAATTCTTCATGTTGGGTTCTACTATGTTTATCTTACACGATCTGATGACTCATCTGTAACCTCATGTTTAGCCATAACTGGGATCTTCTTGACCAATTACTAACTACTCGTTGGCCCATTCTCATATCAATATTCCTCGTAATCTTTATTGGGTTATTTCCTTTGTCTTAACTTACGTCTCGCACTAGCTCCTTATTTATTAATAACAGCTCGGGCAGGAACCCTTACATCCTCTCTTTGATGTCATGATTGCACAATATTCTTGAATCGTAGTGTATCTGTAATATCTGGATAAGTACAATCTCATTCCTCTTTCATTTATCGCACTCTTCCTTTACCATTCCATAGTCACTAGAACCACTTAATTCTGACTTAATGTCACATCACTCCATATTCCCCCCTTTAGGGGTGTACTAAGAGCTGAAGCCACGAGAATCTACCTATAAATGTTCTACCTCTTCATCTTTGGCGTCGTTTCTCAGCATCAGTGATCCTTACTCGCCTTGCGGCAATCCTTCCGTACCAAGGATGACAAATTCCCTTACCCGCGAGGGTGACACTTAATGTAACGGGTACATACAGTCGCTTAAGCTTAACTTTGCTAACATTTCTTGCTTTAGGGAAGCGTCTTCCTGAATTACCATTCTCTGAATTTCTCATGAATCTTCTTCTGTTGTCCGTCCTATTATTGCCGGAACGCGATCTGAAATTCTCATGATGCCGACCCTTATAAAATCACTCAGTCCCTAATTCATATTTAGTTTATCTTATTTACCAGTCCATATTGATTCCTATTACTCTGGGGTCTAACTTCTCCTCTTGGTAATCGCGCTAGAGTTGCGAACTTATTTCTCGAAATGAGGATATGATATTCTTTTATTGTCTCAAGGCCTGTCATCTTTTGTCTTTCCCTTCACTTGACTGTAAACTCTGTAATGATGTCATCTTTTTTTTGACCTACCGTTATCATCCGTGATCACATCTTACTCATAATGATTCATTGACTCTCTTCTTATCTCCCGCTAATTATCTATGTCTACTGCTTTACTCTACAAACTTGAAAAAAATATTCTTTTGCTTTTGGCTCCCCTTGCTCCATCCCTTAGCTCTTTCAATTGCCTAACATTCTTTCTTTACTAGGGGCAGGAGCCACACTAAGATAATATTTATTCCTTCAAGGCTTCCAGTGCTCATATCTAGCTTTAATATTTTAGGGTGCACCATCTAGGCATCTCACGAGGAGATCTACTAGAACACTTGCAATATCCTTCGGAAATGTCAACTAACACAAATAATCCATTCACCATTTTGGTTTACTCTAACCCCAGCCAGGTCCTGATGTTCGTCCTTTTCTTAAACTACACCTGTTAGTCCCCATAGGGCATAACTGAGATGGGTACGACCAATTGTACATACCTCTGTTACTGTTGAGGGTAACTCTTAATGCTTATATTTCTCTACCGGAACTGTAATACCGATAATCTTCATTAATTGGGCGCCTCGTACCCTTCTTCACCTTGCTTCTTTTACTTCATAAAAGCGTTGTCTTTCACCATAAAGGTGGATAAATATTCTTGCCTTAAGGTTCCTTATCAAGAGGCTTACACCTTTCAGTACACCCATGATTTGCTAAAGACCTCACATTTACTTATCATAAGCAAGATGCAAAATCGAGTTTCCTCTAAATCAACAATTCCACAGCTATATCTCTTATCGTTCGTCTTTCTGAATGTAGGCATCTGTCTTATTACGAATAGAAGTTCGGGACTTGAATTCTTATAAGTGAGCTCTACCACACGATCTGGAGTAAGAAGAAAGAGTGACAATCCTAAATGCCCTGTAGCCTCCTGCTTATAAGTGTGGTGCACGACACACCCATAAACAAGACTCTACTAGACATGACTTGTAGACTCCCTAGGATAGAACTGCTCTGATACCACTTTTGTCACGACCCAAACAGATGGGCCGCGACGGGTACCCGGTATCTTACTCAACCGAGTACTAACGTAACGTATCTTTCTTATTATATCATTATATACACATGACATACGGGCCTAATAGGCCAACATGATCCTTTATAAACTCAACACATAGGCCAACCAGGCCGTACAATCTTTTATATACACGACATATATCTACAAGCCTCTAAGAGTACATAAATGTCATAAAGGTCGGGACAGAGTCCCGCCTTACCAAGCAATACACGTCTAAATCATACTAACCGAACGAGCAACTCCGAAGCAAATGGAGCGCACCAACATCTTCCGCTGAGCTGATATCCAACATGGAGGGCTCTCGACCTGTCTATCGGGACCTGTGGGCATGAAACGCAGCGTCCCCGGGCAAAAAGGACGTCAGTACGAATAATGTACCGAGTATGTAAGGCACATAAATAAATACATAAGAGACATGGAAGAAATATAGAGTACATGACTCAACCTGTAAGTCTTGATAACTTTGTAAATCATAAATTAATTTTAGCGTCATGCATATGTGTATGAATGTCATGTCGTGCATAGGTACATGTTTCATAACATCATCAGCCTCTGAGGGCATCCCATCATATCATATCGTCCACTGTGGGCAAAATCATCATCGTATACCAGCTGATCAGGTGGTGGTGCGTATATAACGCCATAACCTTTCCCATATCCCATATACATATATATATATACGTACATATATACGTGTATATAATGCCGTTTGAATCATATTTCAGCCACTGTGGGCAACATCATCATCATATACCAACTAATCAGGTGGTGGTGCGTATATAATGCCATAACCTTTTTCCATATCCCATATATATATATTTACATATTCGCCATTTGAATCATATTTCAGCCACTGTAGGCAACATCATCATCATATACCAGCTGATCAGGTGGTGGTGCGTATATAACGCCGTAACCTTTTCCCATATCCCATATACGTATATTTACATATATATGCGTATATAACACCATCTGGTCATGGGTCAATGCACATGTATAAATGAGTGAAATGCATAAAAACTACATAATAATCTCGATATTCCTTCCGGATAAACTTTTCCATTTGCGTATTATTCTGAGACCCATGAACAGAAGATAACAATAATTCTCATGGGGAATTAAGAATATAGACACCCCTACTATTTCTATGAATAGAGTAATTTATAGAAACTGTGTATTTGCTCGTTTCTTCAATATAATTTGGACCATGCCAAAAGAAAGAAGGGATAGCCTTAACATACCTGTTCCTTAAATTATTTGATCAAAGTGAAGCTTCTGCTTCTGTGAAATATGTTGGACGAGAAAACGAAGCTTCTGCTCTAAAATTGGAACGAAACTTTGCTTGAATTTTGTTGGGGTTGGGCGAATTTGCTTCAATTGAAGCCTTTGTCTTTGAATTCGAATGTTTCTGCCTCAACACTTCTGTTAGCCCAATTAAAGGTTAGTTTTGAAGACTGACAAAAGAACTTAGGATGAACCAGGTCCATCACTCAGGTGCACAAAAACGGGCAGATTTGAGCATGTGGGTTGCACGTGAAGGAGATAAGCTTAACTTGGTGTATTTAATATCTCCTGATCGAAAAGGTTGAATAATTGATAAGGAGAAGGACTCCTTAATCAAAGAGAACACTATCCAAGATAGGGAAGGAGTTAGAAGTTGAAATCAACTAGAACTCTTCCACCTAGGAAGAGTTGCATCAGAACTCTAGTTATTTCTTCATCTACTAACTCTATAAATTGCAGGATGTTCTCACATTACAGTATTGCACAAAAACGCAGAAGTTAAAATGTGAATTGAGAGCAAAATAGCAAGGCTTTTTGCAAGCTGTTCGTGTGTGATTCAAGTGTGCAAACCTGAAGCTACATGAACCAGATTGAAGAACCAGCTCCATAAAGAGTTTTATGCGTCTTTCTTTATTTCTACTTCAATTGTAGTAGGTGTTTCATATTGTACCTTTCAGCTTTATCTAGAAGCAATTGTAATAGGTATTTTGAGTATTCAAGTTAGAGTTAACTTGAAGTTGTCGCAACAGTTAGAGGCTGGTTGCTACAACGGGATTAGAGTTAATCCTTAGGTTTACAAAGAGTTTTGTAAATGCTGTTTTGGCTCAGTGATTTTAGTGGAAGTTTGGGAAAATCCTACTGAGTAGTAGGTCGTGGTTTTTTCACCTTTTGAGCCAGGTGTTTTCCACGTAAAAATCTCTGTGTTCTTTATTTTATGTACTTTTAATTCCGCAAACAGTAGTAATAAGTACACCTAGAAGAACCAGGTCCTTCCAGAAGCAGTTTAAGCGAAAAATTGAGTACCACACAAATCACCCCCCCTCTTGTGTGGTATTGACGTTTAGAACATCAATTGGTATCAGAGCAGGTTATCCTTGAAGAGGCTAACACCTTAGGAAAAGATCAACATGAGTGCACCACCTGGGAACTGGGAAGGGCAATCCACTGTTAGGCCTCCACTTTTCAATGGTCAGTACTATTCTTGGTGGAAGAACAGGATGAGAGATCACATCATAGGAGAAGACTATGAACTCTGGGACATAGTCACTGATGGTCCTCTAGCAACTACAAAGAAGAATGCTGAAGGAGTGGATGTGCCAAAAACTAGAGCTGACTGCACTACTGAGGATTTAAGAAAATGGGAGAAAAATGCTAAGGCCAAGAAATGGCTTGTGTGTGGACTTGGTCCAGATGAGTACAGTAGAATTCAAAGTTGTACCACTGCTAAGGAAATCTGGGATACTTTGCAAGTTGCACATGAAGGAACACCTCAAGTGAAGAGGTCCAGAGGAACACTGCTGTATTCTCAATATGAGAATTTCACCATGAAGGAAGGGGAAACCATCCAAGAGATGTATACAAGGTTCACCACACTGACAAATGAACTTAAGTCTCTTGGAAGGGTTATTCTTGAAGAAGACAAAGTTGAGAAGATTTTGACAAGGGTACTGCCAATCTCTTGGGAAAGCAAAATCACAGCTATTCAGGAATCAAAGAACATTGCCACTCTCAAGTTGGATGAGCTAATTGGAAATCTCACTGCCTATGAACTTAGAAGGCAAACCATGAAGATGGATGCACCTAAGAAGGAAAGGAGCCTGGCATTCAGAATCACTGAAGGTGCTGATCTAGATGAGGATGAAATGACCATGATCACAAAGGATTTTAAGAAGTACCTAATAAGAGAAAATGGTCCTTCAAGAAATGGAAGCTACAACAAACCAAGGGTTCCTGAAAAACAAACCAATGAGGGGTGCTACAAGTGTGGGAAGACTGATCACCACATCAAAAATTGCCCTCAATGGGAAATTGAATGGAAGAAGGAAAGAGCTGAACGAAGGAACAGGAAGAAGGAACAGGTTCATCCCAAGAAGAACAAAGGATCAACAAAGGCTATGGTTGCTGCTTGGGGTGAAAGCTCAGATGATGACTCAGAAGACGAAGATGGAGATGAACAAGCACTTATGGCAATTGGGAAATCCGATGAGGAATCTGAGGTAAGTATAATTCATCTCAAAGACAAGATTAAGTTTTTGTCTAAAGAAAGTCTATCTGAATTACTTCTAGATTTCATTGATGAATTTGAAGTTATAAACAATGAAAAGGAACAGTTGTCTAAGGAGTGTGTGATTCTGAAAGCTAAGTGCAAAAACCTGGAACTTAGGGCTAATGAGAGTGATAGTAAAAATGCTGAGTTGAAGAACCAGGTTCATGAACTTGACACCACAGTCCTAGAGCTTAAATCTGAAAATCTAAAATTGAAATTAGGAACTGGTAAAAAGAAATCTGATCACACACAACTCACTTTAGAAGAAAATGTAGGAAAAATGAAAGATGAGTTGTACAAAAGAGATGAGCAGATAAGAGTCCTTAAGGAGGATCTAAACAAGGTTAAGCACGAGCTAGATAGAACCTGTAAATGGAATAGGTCCTCCGATGCACTTTCATGGCTACATGAACACCATAGTAGCAATAAGAGAGGACTTGGCTACGGGACCCCTGCACCTAAGTGGGATCCCAAAAGCAAGTACCTCACACTTCCTGAGAACAAAATTTGCACACACTGTGGTAAAACTGGTCACTATAAAAGTGAATGTATTGCAAAAGAAAAGGCTAGTCAAAAGAATAAAGAATTTGTTCAAGGGAAAAATAGGCTGCCAGGTTGGGCTAAAAAGAATTTGATTCACCCTTTTGCCTATAGAAAGGGACCCAAACTAGTTTGGGTTCCTAAGACTAACCCCTGATTTCCTTTTGCGGGTCCAAGTGAAGGGGAGCAGCCAAATATGGTACATGGATAGTGGCTGTTCAAAGCATATGACAGGAAGCAAGAACCAGTTCCTTTCACTTGAGGACCTCAAAGGAGGTAATGTCTCCTTTGGAAATGGGAAGAAAGGTGAGATCATTGGGGTTGGAAAGGTAGGTAAGACTGATTCTCACTCTATTGAGAATGTCTACTTGATAGATGGCCTAAAGTACAGTCTAATCAGTGTATCACAATTATGTGATAAAGGTAACTTGGTAGCATTCACCACTACCAAATATTTTGTGATTAATCTTACCATTGACAAGATTGTTTTGCAGGGAAAAAGAGTAAACAATACATGCATTGTAGATTTGTCCACACTTTCAGAAAATGAACTCACTTGCTTAAGTGTGTTGGACAATGATCCCCTCCTTTGGCACAAGAGACTTGGACATGCAAGTCTGAGTCAACTCAACAAATTAGTCTCCAAGGACCTGGTGATAGGGCTGCCTAACATCAAGTTCAAGGAAGACAAAGTTTGTGAGGCTTGTGCAAGGGGGAAGCAGGTAAGATCCTCTTTTAAATGCAAGAAAGTGGTAAGCACCACCAGAACGATGGAACTGGTCCATATGGATCTCTGTGGTACAATGAGAACATTAAGCAGAGGTGGTAAAAGATATGTGATGGTGCTTGTTGATGATTACTCTAGGTTTACTTGGACATTGTTTTTAACATCTAAAGATGAAGCATTTGACATGTTTACTTCTTTTGTTAGAAAAACTCAGAAACAACTAGGTAATCAACTTGCATCAATTAGGTCTGATCATGGAACTGAATTTGAAAATGCTAAGTTTGCTGAATTTTTGCATGCTACATCATAAATAGTTGCATGACTAGACCTCTTGTTAAGAAGATTCCCTATGAGTCACTTAAAGGGAGAAAGCTAAATATATCCCATCTTAGGGCATTTAGATGCAAGTGCTTTGTGCACAATAATGGCAAAGACTCCCTAGGTAAGTATGATCCCAGAAGTGATGAGGGAGTATTCTTGGGATATTCTTCACATAGTAAAGCTTATAAGATATACAGTAAAAGAACTATGTGTGTAGAAAAAATGTATATGTTATTTAAAACTAACATTCTTTCTGAGAAGCAGGAACAAGATAATGAAGAGATTGGGCTGATAAGAAATTCAAATGGTGAAACCATAGTCCAGCCTGAAGAAGCATCACAGGAAGGAACATGTGATGGAACAGGTCCTTCCACCCAGGGCAACATGACAGGGGGAACTGACTAGAGAGGAACTGATCCTCAAACCTCGAGGGAACCTGTCCATGAACCTATTCCTCAGTAACAAAACCAGGAAGGAACATCCAAAGAAATTGACACTCCTATTGCAACATCCACGAAATTGGATATAGATGAACCTGGTTCATCTGTTGATCAGAAGTTGTATAGGGGAATGATTGGTTCTCTTTTATATCTCACTACTAGCAGACCTGACATTGTGTGCAGTGTAGGTCTTTGTGCTCGATTTCAGGCAAATTCAAAGGAGTCCCACTTGACTAATGTAAAGAGAATATTGAGATACTTGAAAGGCACCACTGACCTTTGCCTTTGGTATCCAAAAGGTAGTAATTTTAACCTAGTGGGATATGCTGACGCTGATTATGCAGGTTTCCTAGTGGATAGGAAGAGCACCTCAGGTATGGCACACTTCCTTGGTTCATGTCTTGTGTCATGGGCTACCAAAAAGCAAAATTCAATGGCCTTATCTACTGCTGAAGCTGAGTATGTTGCTGCTGCTTCATGTTGTGCTCAATTGTTGTGGATCAAACAAACCATTACTGAACTTTGGAATTGATGTCGGTTGCATCCCTATATTTTTTGTGATAACACTAGTGCTATTAGTATGACAAAGAAACCAGTTCATCATAAGAGAACTAAGCACATAGTGTTAGGCGCCATTTTTGAGGGACAACAATGAGAAAAGCTTGATCACTGTGGAGTTTTGTGCTACTAACAAGCAAATTGCTCACATCTTCAAAATAGCCTTAAGTAGAGATCACTTTGAGAGGAACAGGTTGGAATTAGGGATGATTAAGATCACCTAAAAGGACCAGTTCAAGGTTAAACGAAAAAAAAGGATTGAAAAACAAAAATTGGTTAGAAAGTCTGTAAATTGTGTATAATTAGATTAAATCTTGTTCAGTCTCATACTTTCCATAGTATACTCTTGTGCCATGTGTTAAAATGACTCATTAATCTCTAATGATATTTTCTCTATTTTGGCAAATTTAGACTCACACAAGAGAATTATCAGTGAAGAACCTGCTTCATCAAGATAACGCGGTATGTTTTCTACACTCTGCATAATTTGAAATAATTATATTTGGATCATGGCAGAGTCCTACCAAATACCAAACTCCTTTTGGACTTATCTGTTACAAGTGAACCAGTCCCATTCAAAAGAGTCCCAATCGAATGGAAATACCTAGATTCTAGGGATACACTCCAACGTCTCTTCAAAGCTGAATTCCAGTTTGACTAAACTTCTAAGAGTCTGAAAAGCTGTAGTTACCCCATCAATTATTCCCCTGTATATTGATCAGCTTTAGTGTATTCCTTACTTCATCTCTGTAAAGCCGTCAAAAAACTCTCATTCTTCTTTTATCTTCCAAACACAATCTAATTCTCTTCTCTTCCATACCCTAGCCCAGATATGTTGAACACCTCTGAAAATCCTTCATCACCACCACAGGAAACCACTTCTACACCTTCTACAACACCAATCTCTAAGAAAAGTGGAGTAAAGATGATGGCTCGTAAGATTGCCGCCGAAGGAGAGCAGATCAAGAAAATAAACAAGCAATTGAAAGCAGGTAGGGAAGAAGAATCCCAGAAATCTGAAGATTCATTTAAGTCTGCTACTAAGGGGGAAGAAAGTAGGTATTCCGAAACTGAACAGGTATCTTCTGATTCTAAAGTTACTCCTGAGATAATTTCTGAAGTTGCTGCAAATTTAGAGAATAGATTTGTACTGGTAGGATCTATAGCAGGTGTTGAGACAAAAAAAAATCTGGAGAAGGTTGTAGGGTAAAATAAAATAAGGGAAAAGAAAAAAGAAAGAGACGA
>NW_017675312.1:46181-70668 GCF_001879085.1 Nicotiana attenuata
TAAGTTGACGTGCAAAGTTTAGAAGAATAGAGTTTGTACTGGTAGGATCGTATAGCAGGTGTTGAGAACGAAAAAAATACTAGGAGAGTTAGGTGGTAAAAATAAGTAGGAAAAGAAAAGAAGAGCAAGGGTGCGTAGGAGTGTTGTGGGGGGGGGGGGGAAGGGTAAAAGAGTGGTTGGTTCTTCACCCAATCCTGTTGGTCAAACAAAAGAAACTGGTGCAACGGTTGTTTAGGGAGAGGAATTCACGGAAATAGAAGAGAGTGTGAGCAAAACAGGGGGAAGTGGGTCTGGCGAAGCTGCTGAGGGGTTGGTTCAACTTGGGAAAAATATAGATGAACCTGTTCCATCTGAACAGGAAACCCTCTTGGACCTACTAATAAAGTTATCAATGGCACCAAAACTCATGCCATTCCCTATGGTTTTATTCTCACAACTGTGCTTGCACATTTCAAGGTACAAGCAAGGATCATTTTGGGGTTAATACTCTGCTTGCTTGCGATTATGAAGTCAATGTCATTTCTAATGAACCTGGTTCATCTAAAAGGACACCTATCAATAGAAAGGTCAGAGCTCTATTACAGGAGAGTGAGGCAAATGATGCTGAGATAGCAAGGCTGAAGACATGATTGTTTGAGGTAGAATCTGAGAGAAATATTCTCAGAACAGAACTTGCAAGGGAAAAGGAGAAGAATGATGGAATTCTTCAAGACATGCTGAAACTTCTCCAAGCAAATAATCCAACCACTACCTCTTCCAAACCTTAAATCCTAGCCTAGTGCAGATCAACCAGTGACCCAATTCGGGACTTTTTGTTTCTTTTGCTTATGTTTTCAGTATTTTTATTTCTTTTTATGCTTTGTGGTAGAATCCTATCAATCATCAATGAAATTCACTGTCTTTTGCTCTAACTGTTTGTTTATATTTCTTTGATGGTTAAAATTCTTAGCTTGATCTATGATGATTAATCCATGTTCGCATTTGAAGTAGCCCTAGTGGCCATGAGTAAGTTTTAAAATCTGGTTATCTCACATTTTATGCAACTTTTCGATGATGCCAAAACGGGGAAAAAGGTTGTGCTTTAAACAAGTGATGTTTACACTTTGAACAATGATGTTTATAACCTAATGTACCTGGTCCTTGATGATAAGTGATAAAAAGGAAAAATGTTTCTAACATTGTGTTGATGTTGAGCTGAGTTGAAACAGGACTTAAGCTTATGAAAAGCACAGAGTTTGTCATCATCAAAAAGGGGGAATTTGTTGGCCCAATTAAAGGTTTGTTTTGAAGACTGCCAAAAGAACTCAGGATGAACCAGGTCCATCATTCAGGTGCACAAAAACGGGCAGATTCGAGCATGTGGGTTTCATGTGAAGGAGATAAGCTTAACTTGGTGTATTTAATATCTCCCGATCGAAAAAGTTGCATAATTGATAAGGAGAAGGACTCCTTAATCAAAGAAAACACTATCCAAGATAGGGAAGGAGTTAGAAGTTGAAATCAACTAGAACTCTTCCACCAAGGAAGAGTTGCATCAGAACTCTAGTTACTTCTTCATCTACTAACTCTATAAATTGCAGGATGTTCTCACATTACAGTGTTGCACAAAAACGCAAAAGTTAAACGTGAATTGAGAGCAAAATAGCAAGGCTTTTTGCAAGCAGTTCGTGTGTGATTCAAGTGTGCAAACCTGAAGCTACATGAACCAGATTGAAGAACCAGCTCCATAAAGAGTATTATGTGTCTTTCTTTATTTCTAGTTCAACTGTAGTAGGTGTTTCATATTGTACCTTTCAGCTTTATCTAGAAGCAATTGTAATAGGTATTTTGAGTATTCAAGTTAGAGTTAACTTGAAGTTGTCGCAACAGTTAGAGGCTGGTTGCCACAACGGGATTAGAGTTAATCCTTAGGTTTACAAAGAGTTTTGTAAATGCTGTTTTGGCTCAGTGATTTTAGTGGAAGTTTGGAAAATCCTACTGAGTAGTAGGCCTTGGTTTTTTTTCACCTTTTGAGTCAGGTGTTTTCCACGTAAAAATCCCTGTGTTCTTTAGTTTTTGTATTTATTATTCCGCAAACAGCAGTAGTTAGTATACCTAGAAGAACCAGGTTCTTCTAGAGCGAAAATTGGGTACCACACAAATTACCCCCCTCTTGTGTGGTATTGACGTTTAGAACATCAACTTCTTTGAACGAATTTCCTTGGAATTAAGACTTTTAATTCTTTAACCTTTCCAATTAAGACAAAAGCTCCCCAACATTATTTGGTTTCAAGTCTTAAGAGGAAATGTTTCTGATTCTTTTTTCTTAAGATTTGAAAGTGTTTTGATTCATTCGAAGTTTGGCAGATAAAGATTTTGATTAGTCATCATCCTTCCTAAATGACATCTTGCATAAGTGACTTATTAGTCACATTTTTGACTTCGTGGTTTTTTGCCACGTGTGGGGGGGTTAATTATTAATTTTTTATCCACTTATTAGTTAACTGGGTAATGTTCTGTTACCCGGTAATTAATCAATTACCCGCATAATTTAAAAATTGCTCCGTATTACTTAAAATATTACTCATTTTTCACATACCTTATACATCTTTCTATCATGGCCATGTAGTACCTTGTATGGCACTAGTCCATAAATATCTGGTATTTTAGCTCGGGCCGTATTTTATCCCAAAATGCCAAACTTTGACAAAATTCATTTTTTTTAGACTTGCTCCCCCTTTCACTTTCATGAATTTACTAATCACTTGTGAAATAGCATAATCCTTATAATCCCCAAATAATCTTTTCCTTGGACTGATGTTAATTACCTTATGACAAATATAACGTAAAATACTGCAGGGTGCAACATCGTCGTAACTTATTACTGCGAAGCGTAACATCAATCGTTATATATTATTGCAGAGGGTAACATCGTCGTAATATAATACTGCGGGACGTAATATTGTCGTAATATTTCGGGACGTAACAGAGTTCTTCTCTCATTTTGAAATGTTGGGTGCGGACTAAGGCGATGTTTTGAGAGGTTTTCATCTAGATTTAAGAGGTAAGTGATTTTTGATCAGTTTTGTCTATGAATATTGAATACCTATTGATTATTTCACCTATTTCTCATGAATCTAAGTTAGAATTCTCGGATATTTAACCCATGTATTGAAGAGCAAGATTTGGGGATTTGAGGTTTGATTTCTGGTCGGAATTGTATGATTTCTGTATGGCTGGACTCGTTATTGAATGGGTATTCAAATTTTATGAATTTTGTCAGGTTCTAAGGCGTGGGCCCGGAGTTGACTTTTTGGGTTGAATTTTTTAATTTCGTAAATGAACTTAGCTTTATCGTGTGGAATCGATTCGTATAGCTTTTATTAATTATATTACGTTGTTTGTGACTAGATTCGAGTCATTCAGAGGCCGACTCGCGAGGCAAGGGGTTGTTTGATTATTGAGTTGCGCACTTTGAGGTAATTAATACTTCTAAACTTGGTACTGAGGGTATGAAACCCTGGAATACATGTTATTTGGTTGGTGTTGGGGTGACGCATATGCTAGGTGACGGGCGTGTGAGCGTGCACCGGGGTAATTATGACTCGGTGGATTCTGTGGTACTGTGTATTTATCTAATCTTGTTTCTATCCGTGTAATTCTAACGTGTTAGAGTAATTGAGTTGTGATCCATGTTAGAAATCATGTTTATGCTATGTGCTTATTCTGTTGGCACCTACTGAGTTCATTACTGCTGTTGAGTTATTTGCTTAAGTTGTAATTATGTACTCAGTTATATTTATTCATTTGCATATCATATCTCAGTCTCTGTTATCATTTGCTGATTGTCATGTTATCATTGTTTGGGCTGAGTGGTATGGCATCTGTGAGCCCGTGAGAATAGAGAGATTGATGACTGAGTTAGGGCCTAAGAGCTGGATTGTGAGTGATATTTATGGGACCGGGCTGTACGCCACAACAGGCCTTATTGGCTTATTCATGGGATCGGGTTGCACGCCATAGTAGGCCTTATCGCCTTATCAATTATTATGGATCGAGCTGCACGCCATAATAGGCCATATTGGCTTTATATTAGTACTTGGGCAGGATCCGCCCCTCTAGAGTCCGACATACCAGCAGCGAGCACAAGTATTGTACAGTGCTGAGTGATTGTGTGTGATGAGTGGGAGTTGAGACAGTTAGATTGAGTACTCTGAGAGTGTGAGTACCTGAGATTATCATTATGATGCATTACAATTGACATGCATATTTGACATGTTGTCATAGAAATGTAACATTCCTTATACTAGTTGTACTTGCATATTTTATTAGTGTTGAGCTTAAATTGTTGAACGTAAAAGCATGCCTAAATTTTTGATATTGTGTACGAGCTGAATATGGAAGTTCTCTGAGTTATTACTGTCAATATCTTGTTATATCTGTGTTGTCATCATTCTGATTTAGATTGTATCTTTCTGAGCTCGTCACTGCTTTCAGCCCAAGGTTAGTCATGTTACTTATTGAGTACATTGGGTCGATTGTACTCATACTACACTCTGCACTTCGTGTGCAGATCCAGGTACATCTGGACGCGGTGGTTGCTAGAGTGGTGATAATACCTATTTGGAGACTTTGAGGTAGCCGCTATGACGCCCGCAGACCTTGACTCTCCTTCTTTTAGTTTTATTTCAGTACTGTTCTATTTTTTCAGACAGTTCTACTAGGTTTTAGACTATGTTGACTTTAGTAGCTCATGTACTCGGTGACACCAGGATAATGGGATTTGTTGTTGTTGATGTTCAGTTATTTTTATCAGTTATCTATAAGATATTCCACTGTTGAACTTGTTAAAAATCATGATTTAAATTCAAATGCGTAGTTGTCATGTGATTGTCGGCTTGCCTAGTGATGTGATAAGAGCAATCACGACAGGTTGGGATTTGGATCGTGACAAAATCAAAAAGACCGGACGGGTTGTTACATTATTAGTCTATTTCAAACGATTATAGTTTATTATTGTTAATGGTTTGATTCCTAATTGCTAAAACTGGTGAAGTAATTTAGCTAACATTGGCTTACCTAGCAAGTGAAATGTTAGACGCCATCACGGTCCCGAGGGTGAGATTCTGGGTCGTGACAGTTGTACTCATGCTATACTTCTGCACCTTGCGTGCAGATTTTGGAGCCGAGTTGCTGTGGTGTACAGAAGCTGGCATTGAAGATGTTCCTGCTCTCCAGATATAGCTACCACTTGTCCATGGTAGTTTTAGATTCTTACTCTGCTTATGTATATTCCAAAAGATATTGTATTTATTTTCGTACCAGCTTTTAAATCTAAATCTTAGTGGCTTATGACTTATACTGCCAATCCTTGGGATATTGTATTAAAACTCAGCTATTTTATTTATTGATTATTTATGATCTTCATTAAAATTACGTAACTATTACTTGTCTTACCTAGCGAGTGAGTTAGCTGCCTTCACGACTAGGTGGATTTTAGGTCGTGATATTAGTAACTACTGATATAACTTGCTAGTTGTGGGAGGAGTATCTAGCGTAGTGGATATGAGTGGATCCCTAATTTTTCGGAGTCATTTGAGGACCAAGTCAAATCCCAAGTTATTACTGTTGATACTCAATTTTGTCATCTTGATATCCAATCCATCTTTCTTTAGTTACTTATATTTTTATTAATCTTAAGTGCTATTTACATGGCATTTATCATGTTATCACTCTATATTATATGTTCAAAATAGTAATTTTACCATTTATTAGTACTTCATAGCATATTAAAATCATTATCACAGTTGATTGGTACACAAATAATTTTGTTTATATACTCCTCTTATAAGCATTTCGGTAAATGATTGATTTAATTTACTATTTTACAAATGTAAAGATAATTTATTATATTTCCAAGTCATGATGATACACCAATATATATATATATATATATATATATATATATATATATATATATATATAGCATCTCTTATAATTTTTATCATATTTTTATATTATTTTTATAATAATAACCTATATTTAGTACACATAATTACATGTATAGCCATTCTCTATTAAAATAAATTTTATATTTTTATTTCTTAATTTATTATATTTATATTACTTAATTTTATAAAGAGAAAATGCATAAATACACTATTCCACTTGTCCAGGAAAGTCATTTACACACCTAAACTTTACAGGCGTCCTAACACCCCACTATTTTTTAAAGAACTGTATTTATTTACTCCCTCCTTATGCCTGGCCCAACTANAGCTATAGACTGCAAATTCTGTATTTTGATAAGGATTTGTTGGTAGCTATACACTGCTATTTTGTTACATTTGGTGTCTGTTTTGCTGCTGCTACAATGACAACAAACAGCTGTTTTGTTAACTCATTTTGTGGCTTTTATGCAAGAAATGCATATATGATGTTTTAGTGATCTATGTTGTACAAGTTGATAGTATGTGTGTTTGCCATGAAATGTGTTCCTTCAGTTGTGGAGACAGAAAGTTCTTCCTTCACAAGTTTTCATACATCTCTATTCTAAACCTTCGATAAGTACAGACTTTGGAGTCGTTTGGTAAGGTGTATTGAAACAACAATTGATACGCAAGAACTACAATTACATATTGAGATGAGAATACTACAAAATATTGAGATGACAAAACAACAAAAGGCTTACATAAGTTCCAATGTAAACATACAAAATAAATCCTACAACCAACAACTACATTCATATTGAGATGACAAAACTAGATTCACAATGGCAACCTCATTGCATCTTCTTTCAATGAGATTCCGGGATACCCACAAGCAACAAGAATAATACACATCCCCAATATAATGAACCAAAGTACATTTTCCCTAGCCTTTGACTTAGCTAATTTACTCTTTCACTTCTTTTCCTTCTCTTTTATCTTCTCCATATCATCTTGTAATTTCACCAATTGAGCCTCAATCTTCTTCATCTTGTCCTCTTCTATGGTGTTTTTCAACCTTTAAAGTTGTCCTCGGCTTGGCAAGATTTTCAAAGCCTTCTAATGCATTCTCAAGTTCACCCATTTTGTCAAGCAATTTTGGAATAACAAATTTGGACCTAGGATCAATTTCGGAATCCTTCCAAACACAAAAATCACAAGATCGTGGACCCTAAGATGAATAACAAAAGGAAATTAATGAATGATAATTTTTCACAACTCAATTAGTGAAAGAATTTTTACTATCATTTACTCCATAGTATGGACAAATCCAATATCTTCTTCCTGGGTTCCGAGGGGTCCAAGCTGTTAACAAAGGCAGCACATAGCCATGGTTGCATCGAATTTCTCCACTTGACTCATTTTCTTCCTCTTCCGTGCAAAGCCTTGTCAAATTCAAGCCTTTTGAAGGCATTGCAACAACTACAACACAACAAGACAATTTTGGATAGTCAGATAATTTGCATTTGCTTTCATAAAATTGGATAATTGGAATTTAGGACAAAGGCATAACAATACTAAAAGAAAGAAATTAGGGTTCTTAAGAAGGAGATAGGTTAACCTTTGCCTTCAAAGATTAAAACTTCAAAAGGGCAATTTGAGGGATTCTCGGCAGAAATTAGAAGAAGAAGAAATTAGGGTTCTTCAATTGGGTTTGGTAAAATATTGGGGAAGAGGGGATTTTACCGTTGGTTGGATTATATTAACGTTAAAGATTTATTTATTTCTTTTTTTTTTTTGGGTGTTTTCAACGATTAAAAGAGTTAGGACGCGCTCAATTCAGTTGTCAAACACGCGCGGCTGGCCAGGCATAAGGAGGGAGTAAATAAATACAGTTCTTTAAAAAATAGTGGGGTGTTAGGACGTCCGTAAAGTTTAGGTGTGTAAATGACTTTCCAGGACAAGTTGAATGGGGTATTTATGCATTTTCTCTAAGCAATAAGACAAATAAATAGGCGCCAGTTTTTCCCTCATTTTTTTACCCAACCCACAATCAGCCCACGCATTCCCCCAGCTCTCGTCACCACCCCTCCTAATAAAAACGTCTCTCTGCGTTTTATCACTCAACAACGAGATAATTTGCAGTTACAAGGATACAAGCACAAGTTGAGCGATCGAAGATCTGCAAAAGCTGGCTTCTTCTCTACAACCTAGGGTTTTATTCTCCTTCTTGTTAATGTAAGCTCTAAACTTCCGTTCAACATGTATTCTTTTCTATGTGGAAAAGAGAGGGAATTTGTCCCTTAAAACTCTTATTCCAATTACGTAATAAGTTTACAAAAACAGAGAAAGCATAACACTAACAGAAATCTCTAGATATGGCTGAAGGGTTTTGACCAAAATTATATTAATCTAACAAGACAGTGGTGAATTTTGTAATAATTACATATTTTTCAATATATAACTACATTCATTGCTGATAAAAGTTTCTTTTTTGTTTCATTGAATTTTGCTCGCCTTTATCTTATATGTCAAATATGTGTATGCATCTTGTAGAGCAGTTTATATTTGGGGATTAAGTTAGATTTTGAAAGAAATGAGATTTCTTAATAGCATAACTGATAAATCGATGGGAGAACAGATTGTTTTAGGGATCGGGTTTGACTTTGAAATGGAGACTTGATTTGAAGAGAGAAACAACCAATATAAAAAGAAAATTAAAATGCAAAAATACGATATAAAAAAGAAAAGAAAAGAAGGCTCTATAATCAGATACATCCATGTAGAAGGGTATGTTCCATGGTAGTAATGAATTTCACATAGGTAAACAGGTTATAATTGACAGACATGCTCATGGAGTGGGTTTGTGGAAGCACATTTGAAACATTTGAAGTAAATAGGCTTGCTTGCTCTAGGAACAAAGCTGCAGATAATTTCCGCTTTTTCACTCGATCATGTAAAGGGATATATTTATATTTAGGCTGACGAACAATCTGATGTCTACGAGGTACTACTTCCTCTTTTCTTTTCATGACATTCTTATGTCTTGAATTGGCCTTGATGCTTTTGTGGAAGTCTGAGCATTCATTAGTGACATTCTTTTCTTGATGAAAGCATTCTCTACTGACATTTTACACTCTCTAAGACAAGCTCCTTATATAGGCGTGTAAAGGCCTTTGTTGTATATATTCAAGTAGAGTGGCACCTGTTCCAAAGAATGAAGTTTCTCATTCGATTGTTGTCCGGAGCAAGTCTTTCGGGATTTCTGAGGGCATGTGGGCACGTGTCAAAAGTGAATATACAAGGGCAATCTGGCACATGTACTTTTTATTCCATCAGCTATCTGCTATTTAAATTTCTCTTTTCATACATGTAAATGCAATATGAATTTTCAGCTGGTTAATGTTCCTTACTGACCTCTCTTTATTTGTCTGAGAAATTAAACAATAACAAAGCACCTTCTTTTAAGTGCTTGCTAACTGTTTCATCATGGTCATGTAGGTTGTGGCAGTGAATGATTCATGGAAGAAAGTGACGGTGAAGCTGATTCCAAGAATAGACTTGCAAGCCATTGCCGACAAATTTGTACTCGATTTCAAAAATATTTTATATTTTAGTTAATGTGAATTACTCTGTGAATATCAAGATATGAAGCATAACACCGTACTAGCTGCTTCTCTTCACCTCCCCATCATGAAAAAGAAAAAACGAAATAACAAAACGCTGTGTTAGGGAAGGTGGGAGGGACAGTGCATGTCATGATTTCTGGGTAATTCTGCTTTGAGTTATTTTGACCACAAATTTCTTAAAGTAATGCACATATGCTTGGAGTTGTTAGTCTTGTGTCTTATTGGAGGTTGTGATATGAGTATTTCCTTTACTACACAACGTAGGTCCTTTTAGTTGTTTGCATAGTATTACAATGTTAGACTAAAGCATAATACTTCCTCTTCTCTTTGTTTTGAATGTTTGATCCTATGCCCTATTGGTACTTCTTCTTGATATTGACTAAGCACTTGAAGTATTTAGCTAATTATGCACTTAGCAATCCAGTTTTAACAACTCTTTAGTATATTTATATTTAAATTTAGGATTATATATCTTCCGCAGTCCGCTGCAGTAATGCTGGTTATATCATCTTCGTTGGTTGAAAAAATTGTTGCTTATTATCCTCAATACAATTATAATTATGGCTAGTCTACTTAAAATACATTTATTCAGAGGCTACAGATTTCCTCTTCGCAAGAGTTCAACATCTTATCTTAGAATGGTTAATGAGAGAATGCAAAAATGCAGGGATGTTATAGGGTTGGAATCACTGTCATCAGGGATCTGTTATAATCTCATCTCCACGGTTTTTATTTTGAAGGGGTAGAGGGCTTCAATTCCTAATGTTTAGTTACGGTTTAACGTTGAATCCGTAAAAACAACTCTATANGTTAATTTTCCAGGGGCTTGAGAATGCTATAGCAGACCGACTTCCAAATTCTGAGCATATGATGGTGTGCAAGGCACATCCTAGCTAACTGGTCTAAGAAATGGAGGGGCATAGAGAGAAGGAACTGCTTCTGGAGGTGTGCAAGGTCTACCTATGAATGGGAGTTGAAGAAAAATCTGGATGACATGAAGAAATTGGGGACTAAGATAGTTGATGAACTGTTGTACTACAACATTGAAAGATGGAGTAAGGTGTATTTCAACACATTCTGCAAGTGTGATAGTGTTGACAATAATATGGCAGAATGTTTCAATGCTTGGATTTTGGCAGCAAGGCAGAAGACTATAGTGACAATGCTTGAAGAAATAAGGGTGAAGATGATGAACAGAATAGGTCAGCTCAGACAATTTTGAAACACTTGGATTACTGATTTTTCACCAATGGCCATGAAAGTCTTGGAAGAGAACACAGAAAGGTCAATGAAATGTAACATTTTCTGGAATGGTGAGTATGGATTTGAAGTGAAGCAAGGATCAGGTGCAAGTGAAGTGAAGCAATTAGTGGACATCAACAGGAAAACATGCACCTGCAGAGCTTGGATGTTAAAAGGCATACCATGTGCTAATGCAATTGCTACCCTGCATTTTAAAAATCTTAAGCCTATGAACTATATTTCTCATTAGTACAGTAATGCAACTTACATGAAAACATACAGTTACTTTCTACAGCCTGTCTTGGGTATGAATATGTGGCCAGAGTCACAAAACCCAATTGTTATACCACCTCATGTCAAGAAGATGCTTGGAAGGCCAAAGAATGTTAGAAGAAAAGAGCCTAGTGAAAATAAGACAGGAAAATTGTCCAAAAGTGGAGTGGAAATGACATGTAGCAATTGTCATAACAAGGGTCATAACAAGAGGGGATGTGCAAAGGCTGCTGGAAGTAATACTGCTGCAACTTCAGCAACTTTTGTGCCTACAAGTGTTGGTAGTTCAAAGCCACCAAAGCAAAGTACTGCAAGAGGAAGGGGTAGGCCAAAAGGTTCTAAAGAAAAGGTGAAGTTCTTCCCTTTAATGTCTTTTTTCTCTTTTTTAAAAAATTCCCAGATTTTTAATTTTGATTGTTTGATGTAGGATGTTGGTACTAGCACTGATGTAAGAACACAATTTAAGAAACCAAGGATGGTTGGGATGGGAGTTTTACACACTCAAAGTGGCTTCAAGATTCAAAATGTAAGTCTAACACAAACTCTCATATATAGGTGATTTCATTTGTCTGATTTTCTGTTGGGTTTTGGCAGCCTGGAATGTCATCTACAAACTTTAAGAATGTGAGGTCCTCGGCAGAAGTAACTGGAGATCTAGGCCGGGTGTTAAATGGAAAGGTAAAGAAGCTATGACATCAAGGCAGCTTCAACAATTGAGAGGCAAGAAGCTCGTTCAAACAAGGTCTAGGGCTGCTAAGTTGACCCAGGAAAGCACCACTGCAAATCAACCCAGCTGATGAAGCTTTGCTTTTGTTTGATGACTGTATTGCAATAGACTGAACTAGAATGCAATTTGAAGTAGCTATAGACTGCAATTCTATATTTTGATAAGGATTTGTTGGTAGCTATAGACTGCTATTTTGTTACATTTGGTGTCTGTTTTGCTGCTGCTACAATGACAACAAACAGCTGTTTTGTTAACTCATTTTGTGGCTTTTATGCAAGAAATGCATATATGATGTTTTAGTGATCTATTAGTTGTACAGGTTGATAGTATGTGTGTTTGCCATGAAATGTGTTCCTTCAGTTGTGGAAACAAAAAGTTCTTCCTTCACAAGTTTTCATACATCTCTATTTTAAACCTTCGGTAAGTGCAGACTTTGGAGTGGTTTGGTAAGGTGTATTGAAACAACAATTGATACTCAAGAACTACAGTTACATATTGAGATGAGAATACTACAAAATATTAAGATGACAAAACAACAAAAGGCTTACATAAGTTCCATTGTAAACATACAAAATAAATCCTACAACCAACAACTACATTCATATTGAGATGACAAAACTAGATTCAAAATGGCAACCTCATTGCATCTTCTTTCAATGAGATTCCGGGATACCCATAAGCAACAAGAATAATACACATCCCCAATATAATGAACCAAAGTACATTTTCCCTAGCCTTTGACTTAGCTAATTTACTCTTCCACTTCTTTTCCTTCTCTTTCATCTTCTCCATATCATCTTGCAATTTCACCAATTGAGCCTCAATCTTCTTCATCCTGTCCTCTTCTATGGTGTTTTCAACATTTAAAGTTGTCCTCGGCTTGGCAAGATTTTCAAAGCCTTCTAATGCATTCTCGAGTTCACCCATTTTGTCAAGCAATTTTGGAATAACAAATTTGGACCCCCAAAAATCACAAGATCGTGGACCCTAAGATGAATAACAAAAGGAAATTAATGAATGATAATTTTTCACAACTCAATTAGTGAAAGAATTTTTACTATCATTTACCCCATAGTATGGACAAACCCAATATCTTCTTCCTGGCTGTTAACAAAGGCAGCACATAGCCATGGTTGCATCGAATTTCTCCACTTGACTCATTTTCTTCCTCTTTCGTGCAAAGCCTTGTCAAATTCAAGCCTTTTGAAGGCATTGCAACAACTACAACACAACAAGACAATTTTTGATAGTCAGATAATTTGCATTTGCTTTCATAAAATCGGATAATTGGAATTTAGGACAAAGGCATAACAATACTAAAAGAAAGAAATTAGGGTTCTTAAGAAGGAGAAAGGTTAACCTTTGCCTTCAAAGATTAAAACTTCAAAAGGGCAATTTGAGGGATTCTCGGCAGAAATTAGAAGAAGAAATTAGGGTTCTTCAATTGGGTTTGGTAAAATATTGGGGAAGAGGGGATTTTACCGTTGGTTGGGGTTATATTAACGTTAAAGATTTATTTATTTCTTTTTTTTGGGTGTTTTCAACGATCAAAAGAGTTAGGACGTGCTCAATTCAGTTGTCAAACACGCGCGACTGGCCAGACATAAGGAGGGAGTAAATAAATACAGTTCTTTAAAAAAATAGTGGGGTGTTAGGACGCTCGTAAAGTTTAGGTGTGTAAATGACTTTCCAGGACAAGTTGAATGGGGTATTTATGCATTTTCTCTTTTATAAAACTAGTATTTTATAGGGAGAATTGCACATAAGTACAACTCATACACACACATTGCAATTGTGTAGCCCAGTTATAACTTTGCAAATCTATAGCCCAAAGAAAATAGGCCCAAATCTGAAAAACCCAGCATTTTTTGATGCAACCACCTGTTCTTGCGGTCAATGCTATTCAACATTCCTATTGTTGAGGAGAGCTTCTGTATTTATCTTCTACCAAAATCAGTGTTTTACTATTAACTTTATGAGACAATTAATAAAAATATATTTAAATATAAAAAGAGAAAGAAAAAAAAATTGGTAGCTTTTTTCCCTTTGTCAGAGGCAGAGAATTTGCTGGGTTTCAATTAAATAGTTATTAAATATATAGTATATGAATATAAAAGTAGAAGAACTCGATTAAATAATTAGCAAAATATACATTCAAATATAAACAAACAAATAATAATAAATTTGGCAGCTTTTTGCCTTGTCAACGGTATAACATATGGTAATTCCTTCTCGTACACACATCACTACTAGATTTTAATTTTTTTTTCCTTCAATGGTGCCACTAATAGAGTTTAACCCAAAACAGAGAATAAGTTAAAAATAAACAAAGGAGGTTGTCCAGCTCGAGAAAAGGTAAGAAAACATACAAAAATTTAATTTCGCCTTTCTACATTCTTATACACTGGTATATACATAATTATACACACTTATACATATTTATCGACTTGGTATAATAGTGTAAAAGAGATATTTACATAACCATATACACTATTATACAATATTATACATGTTATAGAAATGAATCCTATCAATGGAGCTTCACAGGTTTTCTTCTTCTTTCTTGAGCCTTTACTGAAATTTGACTTAAATCTAACTCAAATCTGCTCTAAATCACTTCAAATTTAAGCTTTGAACTCCTCTTGATGTTTCAAATCAATTAGAATAATACCCAATCATGTTTTCAAGCAAACCCAATAACATCCATTTCAAAATTAATCTCAAATCTTAGATCTAAGTGTGCTTTCAAACCCAAAATCTCAGATATGGTTCAAACTTAAAGCTTCAGCCTTCAATGGAGTTTTATTTTAATCAATCAAATTTTAAATTTGAGAAATTTGAGCTCCAATAATGGAGGTTTTATGATTATATACACTTGAACGAAGAGAATACTAAACCTAGTAGCAAGGATTAGGCAAATTTGTAACTGAACAACTTCAAATCTTGTTCAAAGACCAGCTTCACTCTTGGAGTTGATGTGCGCTTATATGATAAGGCAGAATACACATAAAAGAGGGATATTAAGAAGCTTATGTGTGTTATGGACTGTGGAGGAACTTAGTATCTAATAATAGGCTAAATGATGAAAAGATTCTTTCAGGTTATGTACAACCCGGGCCAAACTGTGTAAGGACTTCAAACCTGTGTTGATACCCAATTTTTCCCTACATATTTTTATGCTCAGAATATTCTCAAAATAGCATGTACATGCATATATAAGCATGCCCAAGAATATTGATAGTTTTTCCAATTTTTAAAGCTTTTTAAAATTATTTTATTATTTGTTTTAGCAGTACAAAATCCAATAATTATTCCCAAAACTATCATTTTGGTGAGTAATTTATTTCCATCCTCATATTTACACCACAATATAATTAAGGTAATTTTTGCATATTTTTATAAATTTATTTGATATTTTTTAAGCTAAATTGCATAAAATTACAATTATAGCCTATATTACGATTAATAGCGTTTTACAATTATAAAATTATTTCCAGTACTTTTAGATTGATGTTTATATATTATTAATTAATTCATTGCTTTCAATTTGCTTATAAAATCATTTTAACTATTTTAATTAAATTAAAAAGGGAGAAATTGGCTATTCAATATATAGCCCATTACCATTTCAATTTTAGCCAAAATCCAACCCCCAATTTCCCAGCCCTATTTTTGATTCAAACCTGAACCAATTCCTAAATTACCCGCCCCTGACCCACTCAAATAACCCGCCCAGGCCTTTTCTTTTAATCCCAGCCGTTGATCTAACAGATCAACGACTCACACGCATCCTTTCCTTTTTTAATCCACCAACACCCTCAACCCTAAATCATTTCCCCTTTACCCGCCACCCTTGAATCCCTTTCCTCTCCAATCCTCTCTGCAACCCCGTTTAAACCCTAGCCGCCGCCACCCAAACTAACCCTAATCCCCTTCGATGCCCACCGGAATCCATGGCTTCTCAGGCCATGGAAACCTCATACTCACCTCCTACTGCTCCTGTGAGCCTGATGCTCGAAGGATCGAGGACAGACTTCGAGGGTATTCACTCAGATCTTCGCCGACTCGAGGTTTCCGGCCATTTCTGGCCATTTTCGGCCTTGCTCCGGCATATTCTAGTCTCCTGAGTCTGGTTCTAACTTTATCCGACTTAGATCGGATCTTTTTAAAGCCTTTCTCACTCTATGGTTCTTTCGAAACCCTAACTATTCGAGGTTTTTCTCCGATTCCTTTTAGATCTGTTATGTATCTATGCTATGTGTGAATTTTTTAACGATTTCCCTAAGTATTCCTTTGAAAATTGCTTTCAAAACCCTTCTTTTCCGATTTAGGGTTTCTGGAGAGTATTCAAGTGTTTTTATGATTTTTGCTTTCTTTATTATTTGTATTGTTTCTCTTATTGTGTTCCTGTATCATGTTCTCACTCGCTTTCCACTATGTTCTTATACTTGCTCTATTATGTTCTTAGGTGTTCTTCTACCGAGTTTCATACTCCGTGATTGAATGTTCTTTTGCTGTGTTTTCTATACTCCGTCCTGGCATATTCTCCTACTGTGTTTTCTACGCTATGATTCCCGTTTTTTTACCATGCTCTGCTATCGTCATCCTCTATAAGCATGTATTTCTTCTACTGTTTCTTCTACTGTTTCTTCTACTGTCAGTTGTTCCCTCACTACGCTTCGAAACTAGTTTCCTTACACTGTTTGCTTTGATCTTTCTACTTGTTTGCTATTTTCTTATGAGCTTCTAAAAGAAGCCACTAAGCCTGTTTTGACTACTTGCATCTCCATCTCCGCATTCGATTCTTTCTACTGATTTTACAAGGTCATGGCAAAATTCTTCGTGTTTAGGCATGTCTGTGTGCTTTTATATGTGTGTTGAATCTTTCTTTAAAAGGATTTCAACTAGTAATTGAATCAGAATCTTTTTGGGGGCTTTAATTGATTGTACTAATTTTCCTTGAGTAAAACCTTTTTCTTCACACCAAATATTTGGACTTGTGATTTCGTGGCTGTCAATTGATTCTCTTTCCTTAATTATACAACCGTGTACTTTCAGAAAACCTTGTCCTTAAAATAACCTTTTATGTATTTACCCTCAATTGCATGCTTTGCACAAAGAGTTTGATTAATTTCTTTCCTTAGTTGGTTTTATACCCGTTTGAATTTGAATCCCTTAACTAAAGGGAGTCTTATGTGACTGATTGAAAATCAAACTTCAATTATTTTCTTACCTTATTTCTCATGACTTTCACACTATAAATACCCGGCCTTTTCTTTTCACAAGAGACAGAATACACTTCAGACTTCACGCTTATAATTCTCACAACCTTTTCTGAATTTTCTTGTCTGCACTTTGGCTTTCACAAGATCGCCGCTTTCTTTGCTTATCTTTTTTAAGAACTGGTATGTCTTGATTCAATTCCCAGCATCATCCCAATGTGTTTATTTACAGTCTTTTCGCCTATGTCTACCTTCTACAGAATTTGATATTGAAATGCTTATGTGCTACTGTTTGCTTTACTTTCTTGTAAACACTAGTTCCCCATCCCATTTACCCCCATATGTTTGTAAGTGGGGACTCAGGGCATGGCAACAAGAATTGTTGCTCATGAACTGAGTTCTAACCCCCCTAAGTAGGCTAAAGGGTGTGCCAGTATGTCCCATTGCAGGGTATGCCCTTGCCTGCTCCTTTCTTGAGTCCTGCTTGTTATGAATCCCCATATCCCCACTCCCCCATGTATCCTGAGTTAAGGTATAGCCTGACAGCATCCCTATTGCTGTCCAAGGCTGAACCTGACCTTCAATAGGTCTTAACTCCCCAAGTTCAACTGTCAAGCTGGTCAGGGGTGTGCCGGCACCCCAAAATGCTTGGCATGACCACCAGCTTGCCATTTCCCCTCTACTGCACTTGCACTTACTCCTAGTCTCTAAGTTCTGCCCCCCTCTTATGAGCCTTGCCTTGGGACCTCGAGTTCCCTCTGAACTTGGACATTTGAGGGTTGGCCCTTCCACACTGCACTATGTTCTTAACTCTGCAATGATATTTGGGGTGTAAGCATTGCTTGGAATTCTTGAAGTTCCTTGGAACTTTGACGCATCCCAAATAAGAGAAAGGCTTTGAAAATCCGATCCTGGAAGTTGGTTTATCTCATATTATTAGACTTTGAGTCTGGATTAGGCTGATTAGATGTAGATGTAATCACTGATGTAATTTTATTATTCCTTCTGATTCGCTTGGTCTGTAATAAGCTTTGTAAATAACTTTGTAATAACTACTGGGGTATAGTGAAAGGGGATGGGACTGAATGCATGCCAAAGGGGTAGAAATCATGTCTATAAGATATTTACTCTTTAAAATTCTGCATTTTCACATAGAAATCATGTCTATAGGATATTTACCCTTTAAAATTCTGCATCTCACATAGAAATCATGTTCATAGGATCATTACTTTCAAACTCTGCATTTTCACGTAGATACCATGTCTATAGGATATTTACTCTTTAAAATTCTGCATCTCGCCTAGAAACCATGTTCATAGGGTTATCACTTTCAAAGCCTGCATTTTTCACATAGATACCATGCCCATAGGTTTTCTGCACTTTGTAATAATACCATGGCAATAAATCGATAATGAAGCTCTGCATATTGTATAGATAATATGCCTATAGGACTTCCTGCACTTTGCATATACATTTGTCATTAGGCAAGCCTGCTTATAGGAGTTAAAATAACTCATTACATATAGATGACCTGCCTATAGGATCTCTGCTCAAAATCAGTTACACCTAGAAAGCATGCCTATAGGAACTATCAACTTAATCAGAATCGCCACTCGTTCCTAAGTTTAAAATCAGTGGCAATTTGTTTAACACTCGTAGAGCTTATAACTAATGACTTTTTGCAATCAGTTATTCCTCCGTCCCTGGATTAATAGATATCATGCCTATAGGCCCTGTTTAACATACAAATAGTTAGATAATTAATCAACTGTCAGTTTTCGACAACTACATCTAAGCAGGACTAATTTGGACTCCCTATCTGGGAAATATGTGGTAAATCAATTCTTCCTACGCTAATTTTAATTAATGACCTAAACAGTATGTGTAAGACATGCTAAACAATTCGTTTCTTTAAGTGAGGAGGCCTACTTGAGCCTTTAATTGTTCTTATTTCCCCATTAACTGCTTTATGTGTTTTGTTTGTCGCCCTAGAATTTTATCCTTTTAAAACCCCTGAAAAGCCAAGCTCCCTCCCTTTAGGATTAGTAGTCCTAAACGCCTCCGATACTGATAGGTGGGACGGGTAATAGCATGCAATAGGTAACGATACCATTCCGCGCTTAAATACCTTAACGGGGTGGGAAGGGTAGACATGGAGATGATGATCACATGATAACACTATGCGTACGATTGATTACCGGTGTTGTGTGGATGATCCATGTGTTTTACAAACCTAGGACCCCCTTTCCTTTATGTGACTTTGTTTAATATCAATAAAGTTCTGTTTTTTCAACTACCCAAAACCCCTCTTTAATTTTACTGCATTATTCCTTTTTCCCCTAAATTTTTTCTTCTTTGTTTACTCAATATCTTGATTAATTTTCTGCATTTAAATCCTCCCTCAAACAAATTGTAGATCATCAAGACCTTGATTCCAACATGCTTGTTACGTATCTATTTGTAACCCTTAAGTGTGAAGTTATTTGTATACTTATTTGCATTAAAGTCACAACATAGCATGGCCGGGAACCACACTAGTGGATCTTGAGGGGTGTCTAACACCTTCCCCTCGAGATAATTTCTAGCCCTTACCCGAACTCTGGTTTTCAAACTCAAAACCCTCAGTGTCCTAATGCACTTAATCATTAGGTGGTGACTCTTCAATTCCAAAAACCCAATTTCCACACGGGAATAGAGTTGTCTTCTCAAATGTCGTAAACCCGATTTCGCGAGAAAAAGGGGGCGTCGACAGCGTGGCGACTCTGCTGGGGAAATTTTATGGCTTTTACCATTACATGTTATTTGTGACTTTATTGCTTCTTTATTGATTTTATTTAATGTCTTTATCTCTCTTCTACTTCGAAACTGACTTGGCTTTATTGTTTCTTTTTCTTTCTTTAACGCTTTCATTTACTGTTTTCCTCCAATACCGTTGTAATTTTCGAGCAATTATTGTAATCATTATGAACGTGAAAATACGTGACAATTTGTTTCATTTTTTGTAATTGCATCTTCAACATCATATTCCACTCGTGCCAAACAAATACCATAGCAACGCTTGATGAGTTGTTGCGCTCTTCCGATATTATTACCCCCTAAATTTGGCAGAGGCATATTTGCGGTAAAACCAGTCGATCAGCGGTGCAGTCGACGGTTCCGTGCCTTTCCCTCTTGAGTTGTCCGCTCAAGGGTACCGGTCTAGCACCTCATAGAAACCTTATTCTATTTAATTGTTCATGCATCACTGTCAAACCTAGTCGAGTCAGTTATGTTGTCCACATAATGACTCTTTAAGATAGCCTTGTCCAAATTCCACTGGGTTCCCCTGGGACCCAAACGGACAACACCATTGTTCTGTGCATTTATTTGGAGAACTAAATGCCACTATGCTAATTATTGGTTTAAATAGTCGAGTCCGGTGGTGGGTATGGTCTTAACCCTTTTGTTTTGCAGAAAATGGAGAACAAGGTCCCCGACTTCGGTATGGTCAGTATATCCTCACTCTTGCTGACCTGGTGGAGGAATATCCCATCAAGTGACCAAATCAACGAATGGAAAGAGAGGGTCACCAAGGCTAGCGAAAATTTGGAGTATCTGGAATACAGTCTGCTGGAATTGGAAGGAAAAGTAAGACAGAGAGTCATCGACTGCCAGAATGTTGAGGGAAATGAAGGAGAGCGCATGGCAAAGGCATTTTTACTGGAGAACCTACGCGAGCTGGAAGATTTGATCAACGAGAGCATTCAACCTGCGGAAGGTCCTTCTGGAACCAAGTAGTTAGGAGTCTTTTCTTTTACTTTTAAATGTAATAAGGCCAATGGCCATTAGTGAAATTTTATTTTTCGCAATTTTGGTGTCGTTTTGGGGATTCGTCTTATTTTTATCAATAAAATGAGGCATTTAGCATTATAAGTTCTCCAAATTAACTTGTCGCTAGGCCTAACTCGGGCACAACGAGGCACCAAATTTAGGACACGATTCATATTCTTATACTACGTGTTTAAATATTGCAATATTTTTCTCGGAATCCATACTAACTTGTTACCTTTTTGTTTTTTCTTTTTATTTTTATTCCCCTCCCCAAAGGTTAGTTCGTGCACTCTGGCATCATCATCCTACTCCACAAGATCTAAGGGCCCTCCACTTCCTCCTCCTCCAAGTCCTATCAAAAACAAGAAACAAAGCAAAAATGGAAGACTTGAGCAACATCAGAAAGGAGAACTCAGCTGAAAGGGTAGAGGTTCCTCAGGGTATTCAGGCGTCCAAAGAAAGTGCCGCCCAGCTCGAACAGAAGCTACTGAAATTTCAAGAAGAACTAGACCAAGTACGGAACTTGGCGAGCTTATCATTCTCCCTCACTACTCCAGACTTCAACTTTCCCGATGCTCAACACACCATACCTCCGCAGAACATGCCGAAGCCGCAGAAACAACCCGCTACTCATCAAAATTGCAACACATGTCACAACAACACCCCACTCCTCATCCCTGAACCACCAAATGATCGTCCCCACCACACTCCCATCTATGTGGAAACCCTACCACAATACACTCAGCCCATTACAAACACACCGGAGTCTGACGACAAAGACTCCCTCATCAAGAACCTAGCCGCCGAGCTCAAGAAACTGACTAGCCGAGTCCAGGGTGTTGAAGGAAACAAAGGTATTGAAGGGCAGAATTATGAGGATCTTTGCATTCAGCCAGACGTTGAACTTCCCGAGGGGTACAAACCTCCCAAGTTCGAAATGTTTGATGGCACAGGAGATCCCAGGGTCCATTTGAGGACATACTGCGATAAGCTGGTCGGAGTCGGAAGAGATGAAAAGATTCGCATAAAGCTCTTTATGAGAAGTTTGAAAGGTGATGCTCTATCTTGGTACATTAGCCAAGACCCCAAGAAGTGGACAAGTTGGGTAGGAATGGCGTCCGATTTCATGGACAGGTTCAGATTCAATACAGAAAATGCGCCAGATGTCTTCTACATCCAGAATTTGAAAAAGAAAACTACTGAGACATTCCGCGAGTATGCTACTCGATGGAGATCCGAGGCTTCTAAGGTCAGGCCGGCCTTAGAAGAAGAACAGATGAACAGATTTTTCGTCTGAGCTCAGGATCCATACTATTATGAGAGGCTAATGCTGATAGAGGGCCAGAAGTTCTCCAACATCATCAAGCTAGGAGAAAGGATTGAGGAAGGTATTAAAAGTGGTATGGTCACTAATTTGGAGGCATTGCAGGATACCAACAAGGCTCTACAGTCTGGTGCCAAGTCCAAGAAAAAGGACGTGAGTGCCGTGATGGTTGCACAGAGAACCAAGTCCCCAGTAAAATACCAAGCCTACCCGGTACCTCCTCTCGCATACCAACCTATCCCCAATTACCAAACACCTCCGCCCTCTTACCAAATTCCATCACCTACTTACCAATCATCTCCCTCCCCCACATATCAACCTACCTCACCAAGATATTCCCAACCGCACCCGTCTACCAAGCCTATAATGCTCAGCCTTCTCACTACCAATCACCTCCCGCCCGCCAAAACTTCCCAGGCCACGTCCTAATTTCGACCGTAGACCTCCCAAGCAATACACCGCCATCACCGAGCTAATCGACCAGCTATATGTAAGACTCAAAGCAGCCGGTTACGTCACCCCAATCCCCGCCATAACTTTAGAAAATCCATCCCAATGGGTCAATCCAAACAAAACCTGTGCATACCATTCCGGCATGAAAGGGCATACCGTTGATGAGTGCCGATCTTTGAAAGACAAAATCCAAGCTCTAATTGACAACAAAATCATCGTAGCGAAGGAGCCTACTGCTAATGTTCACAGCAATCCCTTGCCTGATCATAAGGGTGGAGGCGTGCATATGATCGAGGTAGAAGATGACCGGGACCCTAAAGGGTCAATTGGATTGATTGCCGAAGGTGACAAGCCCAAGAAACCAATAGTCACACTGAATCCAATCGTAGTCCAGATCCAGCCCTCTGGGGATGCTGAAGTAAACATGTCTGTGTCTCTCGAGTTTGAAACACCGTAATCCACAAAGACCGCAGAGCCAATTGAGGTGGAGTTTGGGTCTCCAAAGGCACCTGCACCATTTGAAGTTGCTGTATTACCTCCCAAAACAAGAGTGCCCATTCCTGTAGCAATGTCAGCCATAACGCCATTCCATACACAGGCCATTCCTTAGGATTATACCGCCGAGGTAAGAAGGAAGGGGAAAACTAGGTCTGGGGAAGCAATTGCAGCACAGGGTATGACCAGAACCGGTAGAATTTATACTACGGAGCACTTAGCTGAATCAAATAAGCAGGCCTCTAGACGGCCTATTGAAACTGGGCCAGATGATCTCTGGCAGAAGATACAGGCGAAAGAATACTCAGTTGTTGATCAATTAAATAAAACACCAGCGCAGATCTCCATTCTAGCTCTACTGCAGAGCTCCGAGACACACAAGAATGCCCTGATAAAGATACTGAGCGAGGCGTATGTACCCAGTAACATAACTGGAGGAGAGATGGCAAACATGGTCGGGCAGATATTGGAGAGTCATAAGATCACGAGGATGAGTTGCCCCCTGAAGGTTTAGGCCACAACAAAGCGTTGCACATCACTGTGCAATGCGAAGACTATTTCATCTCCAGGACTTTGATTGATGGAGGGTCCAGCCTCAACATTTGTCCATTGGTGACCCTCAGAACATTGGGTAAGAGTCTACATGAAATAAAGGATGGGGCTATCAACGTCAAAGCTTTTGATGGTTCCCAAAGGTCCACTATTGGGGAGATCAGGTTATGTCTGCAAATGGGACCAACTTGGTTCGATGTTGATTTTCAAGTAATAGACATACCAGCATCATACAACTTATTACTGGGACGACCTTGGATCCACGCCGCTGGAGCTGTAGCATCAACCCTGCACCAGGCAGTAAAATTCGAGTGGAATCACCAAGAGGTGATTATTCATGGTGACGGGAGTAACCCCATATACAGTCACCAAACCATCCCAGCGATCGAAGGAAGAAGGAAGCTAGGAGGAGAAACCTACCACCAGATTGAGCGAGTCAATGCCGTGGACAAAGATAAGTGGTGGGATAACAAGATAGAAAGTATATAGAACTGGAGCGGGTATGAACCTGGCAAAGGGCTCGACAAGAACCTCCAAGGAGTCACCAAGCCTATCAAACTGAAGAAACATGGCACCACTTTCGGGTTAGGGTATGGATATACTTGGCAAGAATCCATGGCGTGGCCCTTACTACCCGCTGAGCACCCAATACCCCACCTGGAGCAAACTTTCCAGCCAGCAGACATCATATATGGGTCAGAGGAAGATGAAACATTGGCAGCAATGAAGAGCCTGTTCTTGGAAGATGACAATATGGACTGTCATGTCATTCTCGAGGAGGAAGGGGAGGAAGGCCCTTCCATACAAGTTGTGAGCCGAGAAGCGCGCCTCAACAATTGGTCCATCAGAACCAC
>NW_017675313.1:3498-20721 GCF_001879085.1 Nicotiana attenuata
AAAAAAACATAATAAGGGGTCTGGGGTTGGGATATTTACGTGAGAATGTGGGGAAATAGGGTTGGTAGGAGGAAATAGTGGGGGGTTAGTTGTGAAGGAGTTGGGGACGTGAGGGAGTGGGAAAATGGGGTGAGTGTTTAGGTAGTTAATTAGGATTAGGAAAAATCTTTTACTCTTTTAAGATTTATTTTTGTTAATTTTTTTTGTTTTTTTGTTACTGATTTTTACTTTTATATGTATATATATTAGCTAAAAATAAAGAACAAAAATAAAGAAATAAAGAGAGCAAATTATATAGCTAAAAATATTACCTATTATTTCGAGACGCAAATATCATATACTTAGAAAACTAAATATTCACACTATAGTTAAATTTTACTAAGAAAAATACTACTACAACTTACATTTAAAATTAGAAGAAACTAAATTTATATATATACGTGTGCGTGTGTGTGTATATATATATATTCTTCTATTTAAACATTGGAACAAATCTTATACTCTAAGAATATGAATATTTTTTGTAGTTTTTTTTTTTAATTTTCTTAAATAAAACCTATTAAGAGTAAGATCAAAAGTTAAAATATTAAGATTAGACCTAAAAAAAATATTTACACAAAGCAATATATAATTTGGGTGTGGTCAAAAATTATTTGTTTACAGCATGCCTCTCTTTGCTTGGAAACATGAAGAGTTTTCAGGTAAAGAAAATGAACAAGGTGACTGATTTTTGACCTTACTATTATATAAAAAGAAAAATTAGAGAAAAGAAGGGGTTGCGACCGAGCCTTGGTTTTAGGCAGCCTACATATCCCGGGTTATAGGGAATCAGGTCACATGTAGTTCAAGTGAAAGAAGAGTGATGGAGTATTCTTAGATGAGAGTCGAGCGAAGTTCTGTCGAGGTTCCGATCCGCAGTTCCTACTGTTACATGAAAATGAAAAGAAAATTACATACTCTTGAAATCCAAGAGTTACAAAATTCCTATCTAATGCCATCTGAAATCTTATCTTGAATCTTGACTTGCTTCCCCCATTGACTTTAGACTGAAAGTTGATGCTCTTGATATAACAGACTATGAAATATTCTCACAGGCCTGCTTCTTGATCAGGTGATAAGAAGATAGATCTTGTAATCCTATGTCTCTACATGCATTATGTCAAAGCTGGTTCGGCTGTTATTGAGATCAAACGTTCCACTTTCTCTGGCGAGAGCTGGAATCTTATGTTTTACACATCCAGTCCATACTTTGCAGAAAAACCTGCAAGTCATCAGAAACAAACAAAACGAACAAAAATTTTCTGTCCCAGTTTGCACTAGAAATTTTTTGTGAGTTATTAAAAACACATTAAACTATCTTTGTTATTGCAGAATAAAGAATTGAAAAAGACACATTTTTCTAAGAAATAAATAAATAATAGGGGATGTCGTACCCTGTTGTTGATAAGAAAGAAGGCAACCAGGGGATGTAGTACCCTGTGTTGATAATAAGATGAGGCTCATGGCACTCTAGAACGCTACTAGGGAATGTCGTACCTATTTTGGTAGAAAGTAATGCAGTCAGGGGATGTAGTACCCTGTGTTGGCAATAAGATGAGGCTCGTGGTACTCTAGGAGGTTAATAGGGAATGTTGTACCCTATGTTGCATAAAATGAGGCTTGTGGCGCTCTCAGATGCTACTAGGGAATGTCGTACCCTATGTTGGCAATAAGTAATGCAGCCAGGGGATGTAGTACCCTGTGTTGGCAATAAAGTGAGGCTCATGGCTCGTTAAGATTCTACTTAGGGAATGTCGTACCCTATGTTAGCAATGATAAATGCAACCAGGGGATGTAGTACCCTGTGTTGAAGATAGGGTATTAATTCCCTAAAATGAAACTAAAAATAACATGATTACATGTATATTAGAAGGAAATCAAGGATTTGAGAACTTCACTTGGAGATGTTCATCCTTCCATGAACTGTTTCCTAAAATTGTTCTGTTCCTGTTCTGAACAAAGAAAGATTCGTTAGTTTTAAAATGGTGGTCAGTTTGTGGCCTTGATCTAGTGGGCGTCTTGACCTTGCGTCCACTACACTTGTTAGAAAAATTGCCTCTGTCGATGGTCGTACAAATTGCCGGGAGATTCTGCCTTTACTTTCTAAAGATCTTCTTTCACAACATCAACTCCTGACTATTTTGCGCCTATCACCATTTGTGTTTATAGTGCAAACAACCTTGCTTCCCAAAAAAACTTTTGACTAAGTAGCGTTTGGTGAACTTTGAAACGTTGTTCAATCCTTCAAGTCTTTTGCTCGTCAAGGAAAATCAAAGAAGGCTTTATGCCTTTGCACGTACTATTTATGCCCAGAGATTCTCTTCATACAACGGGGAAACTGTAACCAATTTTGCGACCTTTTCTTTACTTTGCTTTGACAAAATTAGACAGAAAGGGTCTCAAAAAAGTAATGCAAAAGAAAACAAGGAGGTGAATTAATAGGTATTACAACTTAATCAAGAAGCATCCCTTTCAGGGGAAAAAAATAAGAAAGGACTTATCTGGAGGAATATGCTGACTTCAATGAACATGACATGCACTTTGGACTGGATGCCTGATCCGTCTGAACCGTCTAATTCTCGAAATATATTGTAAACTTCCTTTGAAACTGAGTTCTTTGTCTTAACCATGCTTGTGCCGGGATATAAGAAGACCTAAAATCGATCAACGATGCCCTTTGTGGGTTTTCATCAATTGACCTCTCTCATTTGCCTTTTTCTTAACTCACCATCGCCTTATAGTGCCCGTGAGAGTTTTCACCAATAAGACTCTCTCATTTGTTTTTCTCAACTCACCATCGCCAAATAATGCCCGTGAGGGTTTTCACCAATAAGACTCCTTCATTTGTTTTTTTCTCTTTACAATGGCTGAATCATCACCCGCAGTATACTGACTTAGCATTCTCAAAAGCTGATCAGAAGGTCTTAAAAGGGAAAGGTAAAAAGAACTACTCTACTGAATTACAACTTTTAGAACCATTTGATGGAACGACCGTCGAAAATAAAATAAAATCATGCCCCAGTTTCTTTGAATATTGGGGAAATGTGGATTTTTGTTTTGGTGTGACCGAACCCCAGAGTGAGGTTGCCTAAGTTTCCTTTCGGAATCAGGTCGGACGTAGTTCAATTAACTTGAACTTGTTTTGATGATTTTTTTTGATTGATTTTTTAAAAGTACATTGGTTCCAAAAGAGGGGAAAACAAAGAAATATAAACAAGGCTTCAAAGGGCTAACTAGGGGTGACCAGTGTTTGGGTAGCGAGAATGATAGCCTTTCGTCATCCCAACCCGTGAATGCTAAGTATAAACAAAATGCCCCAACAGAAGCATGTCAGACATAGTATCTCTTGACCGCATTAACGGATATGTCTGTCACCTTTCCTTCTATATCTGCCAAGTGTAGAGCTCCTTTTGACAATACTATCTTGACGAGGTAAGGACCTTGCCAATTCGGGGCGAACTTTCCTTTTGCTTCTTCCTGGTGGGGAAAGATGCGTTTCAAAACAAGCTGTCCTACCTCAAATTTTCTTGGGCGCACTTTCTTATTGTAAGCGCGTGCCATTCTTTTTTGGTATAACTGACCAAAACAAACTACCGCCAAACGCTTTTCATCAATCAAAGTCAATTGTTCCAATCGGGACTTCACCCATTCAGTGTCCTCAATCCCCGCTTCAACAATTATTCGTAGAGAGGGAATCTCAACTTCAGCAGGTATGATCGCTTCAATGCCATAAACCAACAAGTAGGGTGTTGCACCGACTGATGTACGGACAGTTGGCCGGTATCCCAATAGAGCAAAAGGCAATTTCTCGTGCCATTGTCTAGACCCTTGGACCATCTTCCTAAGAATCTTCTTGATGTTCTTATTTGCAGCTTCAACAGCTCCATTAGCATTGGGCCGGTAAGGAGTAGAATTGCGATGCTCAATTTTAAATTGTTCGCATACCTCCTTCATCAGATGACTATTCAAATTAACAACATTATCTGTAATAATGGTTTTTGGAATACCGAAATGACAGATGATGTTGGAGTGAACAAAGTCTACTACTGCTTTCTTGGTAACTGCTTTCAATGTAATAGCTTCCACCCATTTGGTGAAGTAATCAATTTCAACCAAGATGAATCTGTGCCCATTTGAAGCTTTTGGCTCGATTGGGTCAATGACGTCCATTCCCCAAGAAACAAAAGGCCAAGGAGCCGACATAGGATACAGCTCTGAAGGAGGCGAGTGAATCAAATCACTGTGAATTTGACACTGGTGGCACTTGCGAACAAAACGAAAGAAATCTCGCTCCATAGTAAGCCAATAATATCCTGCCCGAAGGATTTTCTTTGCTAGAACATATCCATTCACGTGCGGACCACAAACTCCCGAATGCACCTCATTCATAATCATTTCAGCTTCTTCGGCATCCGCACATCTCAATAAATTCAAATCCGGGGTTCTTTTGAATAGGATTTCCCCACTCAAAAAGAAACCATTAGAGAGTCGCCTAATAGTTCTCTTTTGATCCCTATTAGCATGTTCCGGATATTCTCTTGTTTTCAGAAACTGTTTAATATCACGGTACCATGGTTCACCGTCTAGTTCTGCTTCAATTATATTGCAATAACCATGTTGATCCCGAATTTAAATTTCTAATGGGTCAATGTGAGTATTACCCGGATATGGAAGCATTGAGGCCAGGGTGGCCAAGGCATCAGCTAATTCATTGTGAACGTGGGAATGTATCTGAACTCGATGGACTTGAACCTCTTGCTAAGATCTTCCACACATTGTCTATATGGAATGAGCTTCATGTCTCGAGTCTCCCAATCACCTTGAGCCTGCCGAATAAGCAAATCTGAATCTCCCATCACCAACAGTTCGTGCACATTTAGGTTTATTGCCATGTTCAGACCCATGATGCAAGCTTCATATTCTGCTGTGTTGTTTGTACAGAAGAAACAAAGTCGGGCCGTGGCAGGGTAATGTTGCCCAGTAGGTGATACAAGAATTGCCCCAACCCCTACGCCTTTGATGTTGACAGCCCCATCAAAGTATAGTTTCCAAACTTGACTGTCATCTTGGACTACTTCTTCAACTAAATTAACCTCTTCATCTGGGAAGTATGTGTTCAAAGATTCATACTCATCATCAACCGGGTTTTCTGCCAGATGATCAACCAAAGCTTGTTCCTTCATGGCAGTGTAGTGACATAAACAATATCAAACTCTGTGAGCAAGATTTGCCACTTTGCCAATCTGTCAGTTGGCATCGGCTTCTGAAAAATGTACTTCAGGGGATCCATTCGGGATATGAGGTAAGTTGTATAGGCGAAAAGATAATGCCTAAGCTTCTGAGCGACCCAAGTTAAGGCACAACATGTCCTTTCCAAAAGAGTGTATTTGGACTCATAAGTGGTGAACTTTTTGCTCAAATAATATATTGCTTGTTCCTTTTTGCCTGTGGCATCATGTTGACCCAGAACACAATCAAAGGAACTATCCATTACTGACAGATATAAAAACAGAGGCCTACCAGGTTCCAGCGGGACCAAAACAGGGGGATTTGACAAATATTCCTTGATCTTATCAAAAACTTCTTGGCACTCATCTGTCCACTTGATAGCGGCGTTATTTTTCAACAACTTGAAAATAGGCTCACATGTGGTTGTAAGCTGCGCGATGAACCTGCTGATGTAGTTCAACCTCCCGAGTAAACTCATGACTTCTTTTTTATTCTTCGGGGGAGGCAGCTCTCGAATGGTCTTTATCTTGGAGGGATCTAACTCAATGCCTCTTCGACTAACTATACAACCCAAAAGCTTCCCAGAAGGAACTCCAAATGCACATTTGGCTGGATTGAGTTTGAGATTGTACCTTCGTAGCCTTTCAAAGAACTTTTTCAAGTCTTGCACATGGTCATCTTGTGTTCTGGACTTAATGATCACATCATCAACGTACACTTCAATCTCTTTGTGCATCATGTCATGGAATATGGTAGTCATGGCCCTCATGTAAGTTGCCCCTGCATTCTTCAAACCAAATGGCATGACCCTATAACAATAAGTTCCCCATGGAGTGGTGAAGGCGGTCTTTTCTGCATCTTCTTCATCCATCAGAATTTGGTGATACCCGGCATAACAATCCACAAAAGATTGGATCTCATGTTTAGCACAATTATCAACAAGGATATGAATGTTGGGTAAGGGAAAGTTGTCTTTTGGACTTGCTTTGTTTAAATCCCTATAGTCAACACAAACTCCGATTTTCCCATCCTTCGTTGGCACATGCACAACATTTGCTAACCATGTGGTATATCGGACGACCCTGATCACATTTGTACTTAGTTGCTTCGTGATTTCTTCTTTAATCTTATCACTCATGTCTGTCTTAAACTTCCTTTGTTTTTGCTGGATTGGTGGAAAATTAGGATATGTGGGAAGCTTATGGACCACTAAAACGGCACTCAAACCCGGCATGTCATCATACGACCAAGCAAATACATCTCTGTACTCGAACAAAACTTGAATTATGGCATCTCTCGTCTTTTGTTCAGTATGAATGCTTATTTTTGTTTCTCTGGTTTCTTCGGGACTTCCCAGGTTAATTGCCTCAGTTTCATTTAAGTTAGGCTTAGGCTTATTCTCAAATTGATCCAATTCTCTCTTTATTTCCTTAAAAGCCTCATCTTCATCATACTCAACTTCTTGATTCATTATTTCGAGATTAGATAACTTTTTAAGATCTGGGCATGAATTCCGCGTGCATGTCATGTTTTTAAATCCAGCATTAACGAAACTGAAAATGATAGGAAATTAACAAAAATTAGGGAAAGGAAAAGAAAGAATTCTACTATGAAACTGCAACTTCATTTCATTGAATTTGAAAGGATAGAAAGGTTAACATGAAAGCGAAGCAATTAAACTAATATATATGGATTACAACCCTTAAAATAATCCAAATACAGAAAAAGCAACAAAACAGACTACCAAGACTCCTTCCTGATGGGAAGAGGAGTTGCTTCCCAGTTGTTGAGCGAGGTATCTGGATCAATCAGCTGAACACTTGCACGACTAGGGCCCTCACCAACTTGAACCATATTGATTTCGTAGAACATCTTCTTGAGACCCTGCCAAACTTCATCAATGTCATCCTGAGTAGAAGGATTTTGGACTTCTTCAAATTGTGGCTTGACAAAAGAGTAGGCAATGTGAGGGATTGGTTTTGACAATTTCCAACCATTCTTTTTGCGGGCCTTGGCTCTGTTTATGTCAGCTGATGTTGGTTTAAAACCCAAGCCAAAGGTATCTTTCTTCGAAAAGGGAGCAATGGGGTTCACAATTCCTTACAGAAAGGATCCTAATCCTTTTCCTAGTTCATAGACGTTCCTCAACATCAGTGAAGCTACCATTATAGATGTGGATGAAAGATGGGGATGCAGAATTGGTTTTCCTTCTTCCACTTGGTCTACCTCAATCACCTCAAATGTTTGATATATGAGGGATTCACATCCTTCCTTGGCCTCGATACATGGAATGGACGGGTCATTATAGACGGATGAGTCGTCCTCCCCATGAACGACAATTTCTTGTCTGTCATACTCGAATTTGACCATTTGATGTAGGGTGGATGGTATAGCTCTGGCCATATGGATCCACGACCTTCCTAGAAGAAAATTATAGGAAGTTTTCATATCCAACACTTGAAAGACAATGTTAAAATAAACCGGGCCAATTGTCATGGTGAGTTTGATTTCCCTAATAGTGTCTCTTCTTGAACTACCAAAAGCTCTGACGCTGACACTACTAGTTCGAATTCTGTTAGTGTCAATGTTTAGTTGTTGTAGAATAGAAAGAGGGCATACATCTACACTTGAGCCTTCGTCAATCATGACTCCTTTTACGTAATGCCCTTCATATTTGACCATAAGATGCAAAGCTTTATTGTGCCCAGCCCCTTCCTCAGGCAAATCATCATCGCTGAAAGAGATTTTGTTCACCTCAAAGAATCTTTCAGCCATTTTTTCTAGCTGATTCACCGTTGTCTTTTCTGAGACATATGCCTCGCTCAAAGTTTTGATCAACACGCGGCGATGCTCTTTCGAGTGCAAAAGCAGAGATAACAAAGATATCTGAGCAGGGGTTTTCCTTAGTTGGTCAATGATTGAGTAGTCTTGCATTTTGATCTTCTTAAGGAATTCCTTCTTTTTTTGAAACGGGCTCTTTCACTGGAAAGTGACTTTCCCTGGCTTGCTTAGCTTTTCTTAATTCCTCTGGTGAGTAGCACCTTCCAGAGCGGGTCAAGCCCCCCATTTCATCTGTTTCTTCCACTATTTCTTTTCCTTTGTACGTCATGACAGTCTTGTTATAATTCCAAGGAATAGCTTTTGTGTTTGACACTGGGAGTTGTGCAACAGGTCGGATCACAACTGGCTCTGTTATATTTCTCAAACCATTATTTGGAACAATCTTTTGAATTCCCCCAGGGATGTAAAGTTTTGGCCCGCCCAATTGAACCTCAACCTTTTTTGTGCTTCCAGGGACATAGAGAACCGTATTTTTCAGAACCTGCCAAGTTTGAACTAGAACTCGCACCTTTCACAATCAATGGTGCCAATTGCGGCGGGCTTACTATCACTTTTGGCTCTTTCCCTATGGTTCCAACAACTATCTCTGTCTTGCCAGACTGCTTATAATCCCGATCATCACAAATCATCCCAATAAAATGTGTGTTATCATAAGCTGGGAGCGGATTGTTTGTGATATTAGGAGTATCTTCATTGTTTGTCACCACAATTGCCTTTGCTTCAATAAATTATCAATGGCTTTCTTTAATGTCCAACAATTTTCGGTACTATGACCTTGGGTTTTAGAGTGATACTCACATCTTGCATTTGAGTCAAAACCTTTTGAATTTTGATTCACATAACGCGGCATGATAGGTTCAATCAACTTCAACTGCATCAACTTTCGAAATAGGCTTGTATACGATTCTCCAATTGGGGTGAACTCTTTCTTTGGCTCCTGTTTTCTCACATATTCCTGTCTGGGATGAGGATTATATGGCGCCTGAAAATTTGGCCGGAGTTGACGGGAGCCTTGTGGAATCGGTGCCCGCCATTGTTGGCGATTGGGAGGCCTAGCATAAGCTTAAGCATTAAACACTGTGTATTGTTGCGAAGGAACTGAGTACTGGGGACCCTGAGGCGGATAATAATGTTGAGGAGAATCGGATTGTCCTTGTTGGAATTGCACATAAGAAGAAACTATTTCTCTTTGAACTCCCCCGAATCCAGATGCCATCATGGATCCTTCCTTCTTCTTTTTTCGATTTCCGAAACTGCCTGACCCGTCTTGAATTGCTTGTGTGGTTTCCTTAAGGGCTGCCCGACTCACAATTTTGCCCGACTTCATGCCATTCTCAACTATTTCACCAATCTTAATCGCCTCAGCGAAGGGTTTACCAATGGCGGCCAACATGTAATGGAGGTACTTAGGATCCCGAGCTTGGAGAAAGTAGTCAATCATTTCTGCCTCTTTCATTGGTGGTTTGACCCTAGCAGTCTGCTCTCTCCACTTGATCGCATATTCTCTGAAGCTCTCTGTTGGTTTCTTCTTTATGTTGACAAGAGAGGAGCGGTCTGGCACTATATCAATATTGTACTGAAATTGTTGGAAAAAATCTTGAGCCATGTCGTTCCAAACGTGCCAGTGAGAGACGTCTTGATCAATGAACCACTCTAAAACAATTCCTGTCAAACTTTCTCCAAAATAAGCCATCAGTAATTCTTTTTTGCCTCCTGCTCCCCTCAATTGGTTACAATACCTCTTCAAATGGGCCACAGGATCACCGTGACCATCATACTTGTCAAACTTGGGGGTCTTGAAATCGGGTGGCAAATGAACATGGGGGAACATGCATAAATCATTGAACGAAACACTCTTGTGGTCTCCCAAGCCCTGTATGTTTCTCATGGTTTGTTCCAAGCTCTTTATTTTTCTAGTCATTTCCTCTTGTTCCGTATTCTTGTCGGGCTTTTCGATCTCGATTGGGAACAAATTTTGAGGAGTATGCTTGTATGAATTTGGAACCTTGAAAGCCAGCTCTGGAGAGTAATGTTGGGCATCGTGATCATTGAGTTGTGGATCATTGTTGAGCTTTTGAGCAAGAGCCGGTTGAGAAACAGTGAAAGTAGGGACAATGGGTACAGTAGGTGGATCATTTCTGAAGGGTGCAGCTAGAGGACGTGGAATGGAGGTACTGGGTATCGCGGGAAGATTATTGCTTGGACTGAAACCAGATTGGTACAATGGGTTGCTTGTTATGGACATGGGCACTTGATTTGCAACTGGCATATTATGAAGATTATCCGAAGGCCCTATGGGTAGTGAGGGCGGTGCCTGTCCATTCACCCAGGCTTGGTACATCTCTGCAAGTTGTTGCTTCAACACTCTTACTTCTTCAACCAATCCCGAACCTTGTTCGACCAATTGTCCATGGACATCATCATTATCAGACTCGTTCTCACTGTTGTTTGCCATTCTACTTTTTCCTTTTGATCTCGTGTTGTACGGGTGAGTCTCCAGTTTAAACCACAAACTAACCACCTCTGTTTAACTTTTATCTTTATTAATGACAAACAACCAACGTGTTAGAGTTAGTCATTTTCAAGATATTAATCACACATTGTATGTCATGCACCTAATGCCATTTTCATTTCTAAAATCAGTTTGGAAGGCTTCATGCTTCATCCCGGCTTTTTGGTTCATTTCCTCATGAGTTTAACACTCTCTTTTCTTTCCTCTTTTCTTTTTTTTTTTTAATTTTCTCTCATTTTATATTTTTATATATTTTTTTTTTGCTTTTTTTTCAAATTAATTATGGCTATGATCGCTTCCGATGAGGATTGCATACGTATCATGACGCCGCATGAATCAGACCATTACGTAGTTCAGGAGAAATAATAACAATTCTAATGATTTTTTTTAAAGAAAATAAAACAAACTAAAATATTTTTCATTCATTTTCAGTCATTTTTTTATACGATGAGAGAAAAAGGAAATATATACAAACTGACTCTACTGACTCTAAAAACATGACTGGAATAAAATAAACTTTGATAAGAATAAAAGTCTCCAAATATAAAATTAAAAATGCGAAAAATAAAAATGAAACTAAGAACTAATGGACTGCACTAAAAATTTAATCTTCAGCGGTCTTCTTGCTTAGACTGATATCATCAATGGTCTGCATCTCTTGGCCTCCACTCTCCTCCAAAGTCTCGTACAAATTCTGAAACACCGTGGGCAACTGTGGAACGAGGGAACGTGCTTGTTGGCCAACTTCCTCATTTTTTAGACGACGATGATCATCATGAACATATGCTGCTTTTTTTGCCAATCGAAGTACTTGCTCTCTAGCTTGCCCCATATTCACGTGACAATTCTGCAACCACATCTGGGTAATGTTGAGGGTGTGCCCCATCTGAGCCTCACGTCCCTCATATTCTTCAATGCGACAGTTTAACACACCTCTCTCAATCATCCACTGACGCCGCTCTTCCTCAAAATCTGTGTGCTGATGACTCCTCTTCTGCCTTTTTATTTCTTCTAATTGTACAAAAAGCTGACTCTTTGAGCGTATCCAGTGGGCCCTTTCTGTTTCAAACTGTTCTTTCTGCTGATCAAACTCCAGTTGTTGCTGGTGCGCATCCTCTTCAATGATACTCAAATCTTCTTGCAACTTATGTATTTCAGCATTTTTGTTCGCCTCAACTCTTCTAGCTAAACCAATCGTGTTTGCCAGTTCTTCTTGTAAGCGAGCTGCCTCATTTTTAGCCTACTTTAGATCTTTATCCATGACCCTCAAGGCAGATTGATAATCTTTCTCAATATTTAAATGAATCTGAGCAACTCCGACTTGCTGCTGGGATTTTTGTTTGGCTATGGTCGTCTAAGCATGCTCCAATTCATCTTTCAGCTTTTCTATAGTTCTTTGATCATTTCTCCTCCTGTTCGACCCCTCAGGCTTATCTCTAAACGACGAAGGATCATGAAACCAGGTAATATATTCAGGGATCACCTCTCCACGATCTCGGTTTTCTACCATCTCATTCAACTCCAAAACTTTACTTGCATACCAAATTTTCATAATTTCCTCTTCGTCATGAGGTTGATCTTAACCAAAATCATAACAGAACTTGCTCATATCTCGTGTTGGTGGCACCTCCTGTCGTCGTGCAAACTGGCGCATTATCCGAAGTGGAGCATAAGGCTGAACACCATCCAATCCTATGAGTACCAAATAAGAATGGTATGCAGACTCACAAATGACCTCTTTAGAGGAAAACCAATCATAGTTCCATGTGATCTGTTTGGCAGACAAAGTAAGAAGTAGTTCTTTCCAGGCGTTAATCCCTTCAGGTAAGTCACATTTGTCAATTCTTTTCTGGTGATCGTAAGTGTGATTGGGCCAGCGCTCACTAAAATTAGAGATCGCAGGATGACGATAAAAATGCTCCAAAAATCATATCTGTAGCAAATGTTGCAGCTATCAAAGTTTCGTGTGCCCAATTTACATCCAGTTAAAGCACGAAAAATGGAAGAAAGAATCATAGTGACCAAAGTATAATCATCCTCTTTTGAGTTCAGAGCCTCAACTACACCTGCCAACCGGATGTCAATGCGTCCTTCCCTTTACGGAAAAACTACACGCCCCCAAAAAGCAACCATAAATGCAAACCTTCTGTGTATCTTCCATGTTTCCTTGTCTTCCTTTTGATTTCAATTTTCCCACATTCCTTTCGAAATTGCATTCTAGGTCGTATAAGTGAAACAGAAATCCCAAGTTAACCCACTTGCCTCCTAAACCTTCATACTGTCTGTAATTTATGTTCAAGAGCTTCAGAAACTTACCCTCATTCACATTTTTTGGTACTATGGGCCTTTGGCGACGAAGATTACGGCCCCACCCCTGGAAATGGGCGATTTCCTCCAAGGTCGGAGTCATTTCACAGTCAGTAAAATGAAACACATTGTTTTCAGGATCCCAATGCGGAATCAAAGCTTCGATTACATCCCTCCTGGGCTTGATTGTCATCATGTGAACCAAATGTCCCAAGTACTTCTTTATCTGGTTTCGCTCATATTCCTTAAAATCTCTCCACCAATCCCACAACAATTGTGGTATCTGATTAACAATAAGAAAATCCGGTATCCCTTCTGACCTGGGCCTCTTTTCAGACTTACCTCTTTCCCCGCTCATGGTGCACCTGTTTATCCATACACGGGGTTAGGTTTTAATCAAATATACTATTGACACAAAAATTCCGATTTCTCGGGTTTGACTCTATAAAAATAAAAAAAATTAAAAAATAAAAACCAAACTGTGGGACTAAAAAAATGGTTAAATTTGCAATATTGTCATGAAATAAAAAGTAAAAGGCCGAAATGACTTTTTTTTTTTTGTAAAAACAAGTAAAAAAATAATAAAAAAAATAAATCGGCCTCCCATTTCGCATTTTCGATGAAGTTTTCAAGGCTATTTCGACAAAAAGATCGGATGCAAGGACAAAACTGGTTAAAAACTGACAAAGTGACTATATTATCATTATTTGAAAAAAAAATAGTAACTAATAGTCCATAGAAACCCTTTTTTTTAAATGGGGTTGAACCTGATGAAGGTTGCCTACGTATCTCACATCCAGTGAGAATCAAACTCGCGTAGTTTGGTTAAAACAACTAAAAAAACTATTTTGAAAATTGTAATTTTACATAGTAGAACCTTTCAAAATTTTATTTAAAAAAAAAACGGGTATTTTATGAAAACTTGAAAATTTTCTTTTTCTCTCTCCTCTGTTCAATCAACATATCGTAAAGCCGGTCAACATTTGAGTGAAACCTACCAAATAATATTACATATAGCAGATAAAGATGAACATGTTGGTCCGAAAAATTGGTACCTGCCCTAGACGGGCCCGGCCCCTGTGCCGAGTCCCGCTAAATCCAATGCACATGATGCAAATAAAGCGTAGCCTACTAGGGATATTCATTGTTTGTGGCTTGTTCTTCTAAGTTTTCAAATTCTAAAGGAGATGGTATATAGACCTGGCTTACCCGGATGGACAACCCGAGCCGAGGAGCGTCAAGCGTCACCAGTAGTAGAACAACACTGGCTAGCTAACGGCTCTCCCGCCTAAACATGTGTGACTAAATCCTTCACCAGAAGCTGGTAGGCTAACTGGCTTTATCTCAAGATAGAAGTTTTGTGATGCTGGTAGGCAAACACAACATAACTACCTATCTGAAGACTTAGAGGGGTGCGAGAGAGGATACAATTTATATCACAGTTCAAATAAATATTAAAGCGGTAAATAAGCAACAAATAGAACATTAGGCTTCCAAACACAATAATATCCAAAACATGATAAAAGCCAAACAAGAATCAATATATAAAGCTCGAATTCTTATTAATTAGTCCCCAACAGAGTCGCCAGAGCTGTCACACCGCTTTTTTGCCACACACAACCCTATTACGAGGTTGAGTTAGAAGAGTCTTTCCAATTGAAGTGGCGTTTTGAAAAGGGATTATTTATTATTTTAGAGTCGCCACTTGGAAATGAGTTTTGGTGTTCCAAATCACCTTTATTTGAATCCCCTTTCAAAAGGAAGGTTTGACTCTTATTTCATGGTCTACGAAAATAGAAGACTGAGTAAGGAATTCTGTTGACCGAGGAGAAGGTGTAAGACACCCCTCGAGTCCCGTGGTTCTAGCACGGTCGCTTCATTTGACTGATGTAAGGCTTAAATCAATTTTTAGCTATTCTTGTATAAATTTATTGATTATGGCTTATTTATTACCGCTTAATTAATTATTATATTTTATTAATTGTGTTCACCCAGATGCGGTACGCATACAAGGTATTTCTTTGAAATTAATTGTTAAACCAAGGTACGAAATGTACACATGGTTATAACATAATTATTTTAAATTTAAAGGCATCGAGACGCGGGAATGCGCACATGACCCTTTTATTACTTAATCATATCAATCCAAGGTTCGGGTGTGAACACATGGGCTAATATTTAAAGCACATCTAAAGTTTTTCTAGCGTTTTAGAGTGTTCCATTTATTTGTCTTTTCTTGTAGATTCACGATATATATTTGTATGTTTTATTATTTATTTTTGCTTATAAGAACGATTCGTGAGTTGCTTCATGACTCATTTTGCTCCCTCACAATTACTTTCTAGTAATAGGCCTTGAAATATATCTGGCCCCAATTAACTATATTCTCCCATGACCCCGCATTCAACGAGAATATGAAAGAAATGTAATTAATAGCCTAGCCTCAACATCAGATTTATTTACAAAGAAACATATTTATGCTAACAGAAAATCAAATAAAATTTATAAATGAAGATAATAACTCCTGAAAATTCTAACTTATACTTCAATAGTGAAAAAAAAAAAGAATCTATATCCTTAGACTACTTTGAGTAACTAACATCATATTAAAAAAATTTCTATCTATATAGAAATAAGAAGTTGGTCGACCAAGGGTAAATTTGTCATTATACCCTCTCATCCAATTGTTTAAAAAAAAATATTATTTTATCTACACTATTCTAGACTTTTCCGTCAAAACCTTACATCCATAAAAAAAAAACGTAACACCTTATACTTTTCCAGTCATTTTCATCTACTCTGCTCACTCACTTTCATCTCCTTAATCATCCGTAAGTCACTTCATCTCCTTTACTTTGATTCATCTCGCTTGGTAAATTTTTTCCTCATCTTCTTTCCTATCTCTTTTCAAAATTTCGAATTTCATGCTGAAATTTTTTGTAGGTTCCATTATTGTTCATTCAAACTTCTATCAAGAATTACTTTATCAGTTTTTTCCATCTACTTTGAATGTTCTAATTTCAGATCTGAATGTCTCCTACTTTTTCCCCCCAAGAACTAATTTATCAATTTCTTTCATCTACTTTGGTAGTTCCAATTTCAGATCCTATTTTTCATCTACTCAATGTAAAAATCGATAGTGGCTACTTGTTATATGGATTATCAATACTCGTCTGTCTCCATCTGGATACATTCCAGGAAGGGAATTTTGTAATGGTCACTGTCTTCTCTATTTGATTGGCATTATTCCTAACTGAAAAACAAATCATTTAACCCCATATGAAGGCACTTTGCAACTTACCTCCCTGTTGTATGATAATATATTAAGTGTACCACCTTCCTATTTCTCCTAAACTGGCATTCTACTGACCGCAGTACCTCCCTCTAAAAGTGCCTCGGAGTCAAAGCAAGTAACAATGCTTCATACCACATTTCCCCCTAAAGTAGGACTGTAAATCCCTATTTTTCCCTTAACAAGTGCAATATTTCCACACTATAAGGTATGGACCACTTGAGCAACTTCCGTCATCAAGTCTTGGTGCTTTCTACCTATTTTCATAAAATAGGAAGTACAAAAAAAAAGGAGGAGAAAAAAAATTAAGTTAGGTTATTATGGGTGGACGGAATGCTTTTTGATTTGGTTAACGCCGGAAAGTTGCAGAAGAAAGAGGTGTTTTATTTTTTCTGTGTTTTCCTATATTTTCCCCGAAAGGTGCTGGCACACAAACTTCCTTTCATTAAATCTCTGTATGTGTATATTTGTTTTTGGCTACTACCCGTTTGAATTTGCTTATATTGCGATCTTAGAGACTTAAGCTACATTTTCCTTTTTAATTTTGTTTTCTGGTTGTTTCGCTCTTGTGTTTTGAAACGAGTGCTGAGGGGTATGTTTGAGAAGTGTCCTGTATGTGTGTTTTTTCATAGGGCTGATCTATGTACATAGAAAGATTAGGCTTTTATGAAAGATTTGGTTTTCTTGTCTTTATAAGAGTTTTATTAGTCGTACTAGCTAAATATTGTTTCTTCTATTATAGCTGCTTTTATAGATCTTGAGTAGTCATTTCTATTTAGCTGTTCTCCATTTCATGTTTAACTTTGTAAGAGTATAAATGAAGTGATATATATTTCAGTGAAAATTCACAGTGTCAATTCAATTTAAATTTGAGACACAATTGTTATTAAGTGAACTTTAACTTTTGTGCTGGTCTGTTTAATTCTTGATATACCTTCCTTTTTTCTATTTGTTATATATATATATTTTCTTTTTTTTTTTTTAAGTTTTTACTTTAGCTGTA
>NW_017675313.1:20741-70630 GCF_001879085.1 Nicotiana attenuata
TATATATATATATATATATATATATATATATATATATATATATATATATATATATATATATATGAGAGCTATTCTTTTTCTCATAAGGAAGAATGGACAAGTTTAAGGTATGAATACTTTTTGTAGTCACAATCTTACACTGTTATTGGGATAACTTAAACTGTGGCCTTAAAATGGACTGCAATTATGGGAAGTAGGATGAGAAAGGAACTAGACCAAACATTTATCCCTTTTTTGGTCGCAATAATGGTAATGGGTTAAGGCAGTGAATTTTGATTTGTAATGCTTCGTTTGCTTCTATTTCTGTAATTAAAACACAACCCTTTACCCTTTTATCAGTGATAATTTAATTGGTAAAACTCAAAATTTGGTAAATTCGTTTGTAATGCTGTGTTTGCTCAGCTGTGATATTATTGTTCCTTGTGATTTTTGCAAGTTTATGTGATTTTTATAAAAGAGAGTAATAGTGGAAAACAATAGAGAGCAATCTTAATATGATATAAAGAACTTTCACACAACTCTTGAGCAATCTCCTCAAAAGTTGATTCTTCAGAAGCAAAACATTTAGAAAAGAGGACAGCTAATACTTAAGTCTTTTAGGATAGCAGGAGTTTCCAACAAACAAATATGCGGCATTCAAATACCAAGCATCAATAAAAAATTAGTGCTGCAGAACAAGAAGCACTAAACCTGCATGGATAAATTGTTGTCTCCTACGTAAAATTTAATAACCAATGGCCATGTCATTTTAATTATTTGACACCACATGTTACTTTAAAATATTATTGATACTTATAATTTTAAATATTATCTATCTTTTTCTGTTTGTGGTTGCCTATTATTGATATTTTTCTTTATTTATTTTATTTTACTTATAGGACTCACTCTCTGTTGTGATAGCTGCGTGTTCGCGCGCTTTAGTAGCAAATCACTGTGTGGTAAGTACTGCGCTTCTACTAGATTTATTTATTTTTAATATTTTTCTCTTACCTTCTTCCTATTAAGGAGGAGGTGTTGACCAGAGCATCAAAGGTTTTGATTTTGGAAATAGCATTCCCTTTGTCTATCTTAATCGTTTGTCATTTATTCATTTTTATTATTGTTTTTGATGAGTAATGAATTTACACATTTTATTCATTTCAGGTCATCTCATCATACTTTAACTCTTTTCAACTAAAAGGTAATCTATTCCATTCATACCCAGATTTGAAATTTATGTCATTATTTGAGTTGCTTTTGCTTGTGATATATGTCAGTATGATTAAACTTACATACATTACTCATAAGCATATCATTATATGTAGCTAATTTTAGTGTTTTCCTTTTTTAAGCCTTAGTAATAAGAAAAATATCTTGGCAATAGATAAACTGCCTTAATGGCAAATAGAAACCATGAAAATGACCAGATCTTTGGAAAATCACAAGCTGACAAAAGGGCTAGGAGACGCGAATTATATAGACTGATGCCACCTGATAAAAAAGAGGCCCTTTTGGCACGACGGCGTGCAAACAGAGCTGAATTAAAAAGACGACGTTCTACTGAATCTTCAATTAGTATTGATGCAGCTAACGCATCAACCTCTAATGTTGCCAATGTTTCTACCAACCAAAGTTCTCTTATTATAAAAGACCCATTGCCTTTTTCAAGGAAAAGAACAGGTATGACTAAAAGTTAAGGTTTGTTTAAACTACATCTACTCAGAACAGTAGTGATTACCTTATTTTTGGGTTAATAATCTACTCAAATCTAGAGTTTTCATATGCAGGGAATGTTTTCACAGAAACTGGTTGTTCGAGTAGTATGCAAGCAGAAAATACTTATGTTAAATTAAAAGAAGTACCGAAATGCCAATTATGTAGAGCAAACAAATTTAAATATGAACCGCCTGCATTCTGTTGTGGTAACGGTTCTATTCAACTAATTTCACATGAAATGCCAACAGAGTTAAGAAACCTTTATTTGGGAAATAGTGAGGAATCAAAACATTTTCGAACTTATATTAGAACATACAATAACATATTTGCGTTCACATCCGTTGGTGTAACTTATGATAAAGAGCTAGCAAAAAGAAATAATGGTATCTATACATTCCGTGTTCAAGGGCAAATGTATCATTTCATAAATGACCTGATACCAGCTGATCAAAAAGGAAAAAACCTTCAGTTATACTTCTTTGATAGTGAAAATGAAGTGAGAAATCGAATGGCATGTTCAAACAAACTGAATGAAGATATTGTAAAAAGTTTGATGAATATACTAAAAATTAATCCATACTCAATGTTTTTGAAATCCTTAATAAATATTTCACAATTATCTAATTTCTACATTGCGCTTAAGAGTGATGCTAGTTTAGATCAACGAGTATATAATTTACCAACTGTATCAGAAGTTGCAGGTATATGGGTCGAACAAGATATAAATAACTCTATTCCTGCACCACATATCCGTATATATACAAAAAATGATAGAAGTCAGCTGGTTAATTATTATTATGGTTGTTATGATCCATTACAATATCCATTATTGTTTCCTTACGGTCAAAATGGATGGCATTGTGGTATAAAGAAAATTAAGCATTCTACCGGCAAATCAACAATGCGAATATACTGTGAACATGAACAATTACCGCGTATAATGAATATGTGTTCAATTGATGGATTACTCGATATGGAAGCTGAGGTTATGCAAAAAGGAAAACGAAAAAGAGACAATGTTTCCTGTCGTGAATATTATTGTTACAAACTTCAAATAAGAGATGATGAAAATATACTTTTACATGCTGGAAGATTATTCCAACAATATGTTGTGGATGAATGGATAAAAATTGAAAGCCAAAGATTAGACTTTGCTACTTTTAATCAAGATTTATTCAGAGTTGATGTATTAGGTGGGCTCTTAGATATTCTACGATGTGGGGAAAGAGAAGCTTCACAGGTTGGAAAACAAAAAATACTCCCACTTAGCTTTACAGGAGGCCCAAGAGATATGCGTCGAAGGTATATGGATGCTATTGCATTAGTGCAACGGTTTGGAAAACCAGATATATTTTTGACTATGACGTGTAATCCTTCTTGGCCTGAAATAAAAGAAAACCTTCTGACGATAGACGAAATACAAAATAGACCCGATTTAGTTAGTCGAGTATTCCGAGCAAAACTAGAAGAATTGAAAAAGGATATTCTCAAAACACAAATATTTGGTAAAGTCGCAGCATTTATGTATACAGTGAAATTTCAAAAGCGGGGACTTTCACATGCTCATTTTCTTATAATACTTGATGAAAAATATAAATTACTAACTCCTGAAGCATATGATCGATTTGTATGTGCTGAATTACCGGATAAAAAAGAAAATCCTACACTATATTCACTTGTTATAGATCATATGATGCACGGTCCATGCGGAGAATTAAATCCAACAAATTCTTGCATGAAAAAAAAGGTCATTGTAAATTTAAGTATCCNCGCGCCGCAGCGGTCATGTGTATTGCATTGCATTCATGCATTGATATTTATTTGTTTTACCTGTCATTGATTTGTTGCTATTTCACAGTTAAATGTGCTGGATTGCCAGTTATAGCTTTACATTGTAATATTTCGTGATTTCTTATCTCCAGCCATTATCTATGTTTATTACTCACTGAGTTGGAGTACTCACTTTACTCCATGCACCATGTGTGCAGATACAGGTATCCCGGAGGCTCAGTAGAGTTATTGGCTGCTTACAGATTCATCCCGGAGTTGTCGAGGTAGCTGCCTGGCGTCCGCAGGACCCGACTTCTCCCCTTATCCCTTTTGTTTCCGCATCCTAGACTCCTTTATGTGTAGATTTGATACTCAATTGTATTTAGAGGCTCTAGACTCGTGACCCCAGATCTGTTGGGAGTTGCTTTGATAGTTGTTATGGTTTTTTTTCCGTATTGTTTCTATTTATTATCGGGTTAGAAATCTTGTTAACTGCTAAATTAACTCTATTAATTGGTAATGGGTTTCCGTACTTGGGTTGAGAGTGTTTATATGGTCGGGCTTGCCTAGCAATTGTGTTGGGCGCCATCACGATCGGGATTGGGATCGTGACACTTCTCAAAGAGCTTCTTGAGACGGTAGAGTCTCGTGCTGATAACGTGTTATAAAATAATAAAAGAACAAGAGCAATATATGCAGAGAAAAGTAGGGAGAGAGAATTCTTATTGAATTTTGGGATGATTTACAATGGGGTAAGACCCCTCTATTTATAGGGAAAAAATGACTTAGCCTCAAAGTAAAACTCTCTACAAGATAGACATTCACTCCAAATAGAATTCTATTCATAACACAGTGTCAATTCAATTTAAATTTGAGACAATTGTTATTAAGTGAACTTTAACATTTGTGCTGGTCTGTTTAATTCTTGATATACCTTCCTTTTTTCTATATATATATATATATATATATATATATATATATATATATATATATATTTTCAAGTTTCTAGCTGTAACTTTGTATATGAGAGCTATTCTTTTTCTCATAAGGAAGAATGGACAAGTTTAAGGTATGAATACTTTTTGTAGTCACAATCTTACACCGTTATTGGGATAACTTAAACTGTGGCCTTAAAATGGACTGCAATTATGGGAAGTAGGAAGAGAAAGGAATTAGACCAAACATTTATCCCTTTTTTGGTTGCAGTAATGGTAATGGGTTAAGGCAGTGAATTTTGATTTGTAATGCTTCATTTGCTTCTATTTCTGTAATTAAAACACAACCCTTTACCCTTTTATCAGTGATAATTTAATTGGTAAAACTCAAAATTTGGTAAATTCGTTTGTAATGCTGTGTTTGCTCAGCTGTGATATTATTCTTCCTTGTGATTTTTGCAAGTTTATGTGATTTTTATAAAAGAGAGTAATAGTGAAAAACAATAGAGAGCAATCTTAATATAATATAAAGAACTTTCACACAACTCATGAGCAATCTCCTCAAAACTTGATTCTTCAGAAGCAAAACATTTAGAAAAGAGGACAGCTAATATTTAAGTCTTTTAGGATAGCAGGAGTTTCTAACAAACAAATATGCGACATTCAAATACCAAGCATCAATAAAAATTTAGTGCTGCAGAACAAGAAGCACTAAACCTGCATGGATAAATTGTTGTCTCCTACGTAAAATTTAATAACCAATGGCCATGTCATTTTAATTATTTGACACCACACGTTAATTTTAAATATTATTGATACTTGTAATTTTAAATATTATCTATCTTTTTCTGTTTGTGGTTGCCTATTATTGATACTTTTCTTTATTTATTTTATATTCCTTATAGGACTCACTCTCTGTTGTGATAGCTGTGTGTTCGCGCGTTTTATTAGCAAATCACTGTGTGGTAAGAACTGCTCTTCTACTAGATTTATTTATTTTTAATATTTTTCTCTTACCTTCTTCCTATTAAAGAGGAGGTGTTGACCAGAGCATCAAAAGTTTTTGATTTTGGAAATAGCATTCCCTTTGTCTATCTTAATCGTTTGTCAGGTCATCTCATCATACTGTCACGACCCCAGTTCGCACTCCGTGAACATGTCGTGACGGCACCTAGTCCCTATGACTAGGTAAGCCTAACAATGCGGAAGATAAACCATAATTGCGAAAGAAAGTAAATAAAACCATAAATAACCAAAATAAGCGATATATAAAATGCCGCTCGGCATGCACAATACTTAACTTCTCAAAACCAATACGTACTCCCAAAACCCGGAAACCCATGAATCACAAGCTAAGAAATACTACATAGCTCTAACTCCGGAATGTCTAACAAGAACAGAGAATACAAAAGGGCTAAATACTAATGCAGGAATAGAAAGAGACTCCTCGGTCTGCGGACGTGGCAGATATACCTCGAAGTCACTAGAGCAGTCGCCTCGCCTCAGGGGTGATAGGACTGGATAGAAGTACCTGGATCTGCACATGAAAAACATGCGCATAAAGGGCATGAGTACACCACAGCGGTACTCAGTAAGTGCCAAGCCTAACCTCAGTTGAGTAGTGACGAGGAAGGTCAGGGCCCTACTGAGATAAGATAAAATATAAGGTATAACAGGATAAGATATGCAATTCAGTTGCAAGCTAACAATGAAAATTTAATACGAGAAAGTAAGGAATGCAATAACCGAAACAGTGGCTAAAACGATCACAAGGATAATAACCGGGGATCTCTCAGTATCCCGAGGATCTCTTAGTGTCCTCAATCTGTACCAGGGATCTCTTGGTATCCTCAATATATGCTAGGGATCTCTCGGTATCCCGAGGATCTCTTGGTACCCTCAATATATGCTAGGGATCTCTTGGTATCCCGAGGATCTCTTGGTATCCTCAATATACGCTAGGGATCTCTTGGTATCCCGAGGATCTCTTGGTATCCTCAATATATGCTAGGGATCTCTTGGTATCCGAGTGTGAGCACGTGATTTTTGCCCTATATGAATTACTCCCAGAAATTCAAACAAAATGATTTCTTTCATTATTTGCAATTTCGTGGATTTTGTGACATGTTATGTTAATTGTTTGCATTTTGTTTGTGCATTTTAATTAATGAGAAAATACAAAAATATTTGGCATCTGCACATAGGGTTTTAATCTTACATTTTAGGATTAATTAAGAAATTAATTGTTTCATAAAATGGAAAATCAAAAAATATTTGTTTAAATTGCATTTTTAATCTTTGATCTTGATTTTGAGTGTTGTTTCTTTTTAAATTTGCTTTGTGATAATCATCATATGTGTTTGATTAGTTTTAGGATTAGTTGAATTTTAGGAATTAATTTCGATTTTTGTGAAAAGGAAAAGAAAAGAGGGAATTAATTTGTTTTGAAATTGGAAAACAAAAGAAAAGGAAAATAAATAAAAGGGAAAGAGGAAAGAGCTTGGGTTATGTTTTTGGGCAAGATTTGCATTAGCCCAAACGATTCCCGTCCCAAAAATCGTGAACCCAGCCCAATGTTAACCCAGTCCGGTCCACTCCTCATTTAAACGAAACGACGTCGTTTGGCGTCAATCAATCCAGGCCATCCATCCTCTTTAATCCAACGGTCCCCAATTGATCCTGATTTTACATAAAAGTGTCCAAATATTTCCCAAACCCTAGAGACCATATCATCTTCCTCGTATCACTGCCTCTTCGCCGGCTCCGCCCTAGACCGCTGCCGGAAATCGCCCACGGCGGCGGTCAAGCTCCAAACCCACCCAAATATTCACCATCAACTCCTCTCCTCCTCCACTTTCCAATGCCCCAACTATTTTTCCTCGAATGTTGGCCTAGCCCCTCGAATATCCAAAAAACAGTGGCGTCGCCTCCGCCGCCCACGGCGGCGCCACCACCAAATGACCCCAATTTCACACCATGGACTCTCCTGGTCTCCCTATTTCCAAATCCCAAGCCAGAATCCCTCAAATCCAAGCGGAATTCCGCGAATTGCAAATCTAGGGTTCAAAGTTGTCAACCCGTTTTAAGAGTTTCAACCGTTTCTGTTGGTTTCTAATTAATGTTATATGTCTATTTTGGACAAAATAAACATATAACACTAATTGAAAATCAAATTCGAGATTAGCCAAGTCGAAGGCCAAAGATCAGTAAGTCTTCGTTCGATTCTGTTTCGATTTTGTTCAGTATTTGTTTCATTTTGCTCTTGTCATTGTTTTTAGCTTTTAGTTTAATTTTGTTTGATTTGTTTAAACCTGTCTTGGTAATTCTAGGTGTTAGCTTAATTGTTGTTTTTGAATCCGTCTTGATACATGTTTTGTTTCAATTTAGTGTTCAGTGCTATATTTTCTAATTCTTTATTATCTGTTTTAGTCGATTTTGTCTAGACATTGTTTGATTTTGATTTTCAGTGTTTGATTTGTTAGTTTTGATTAGTTTAGTTTAATTTAGTTTAGTTTAATTTAGTAATGGCATTAGTAATTCCATGTTCAGGGTTAGTTTAAGTTTTGCTGGTGTTCTTGCCTAGTTTGATTTAGGACTTAGTTTAGTTAACCCTAGTTAAATAAATTGTTTGGTTATAGCTGTACTAGGCTAGTAATTTCAGTATGAGTTCAAGGGTAATTTGGGTGTTTAGAGTGGCACAGAAATGTTGTAGGTTAAACTAGAACACCCCAGAAGCTTCTAAAAGAGGGCCTTAGTTTAAACTTCAGCAATCTTAGTGTAGTAACTTGAGTAACAAGTCAGAAAATAGAGGAACTAAGGTGAAAAATTAAAATCTGAAAAACCCCTCAACTTTTGCCTATAAAAGGCAGTAGATACTGCCTTGTTTCACAAGTTTTCAGCCTCTAAAAATTCCCCCAAAGTTTCCACAAGTCTTCAAAAACTGAAGATTTGAATTTCAAATCCAAATCCTAGATCTAGTTCTTCAAAAAACCAAAAACAAATAAAAACAACAGAAAATTCGAAAAAGTACTGTTACATTGAGTTTTTCTTAGAGTAATTTCAAGTGATAGCTATAGATTCGAATTTCTAGCCTAGATAAATATGGAAAATGGCGTGAAATTCCTGGTGTTCAGCTGCTGAAGTTTCAGAGTGTGTTCTGGGTGTATTTTCAGCTCTGTTTCAAGCTATTTTGACTGGTTTTCTGTCTGATTTGGTGTGAAACATCTACTGAGATTGTTTGAGACTGTTTCTAGGTTCATTTTTTAGTTCATTTGAGGTTTATTCAAGTTTATTTGGTTGATTGTTGGTGCTATCCTTCTCTAAATTCAATTCTGGACTGGGTTGATATTGTTTGCTGAGCTGTGAACTCAATTTTGAACTGTTGTTTGACATCTGTTGCTGCTGACTCTTATTTCCTTCTTACTGTGATCTAAATACTCAGGTACACGTCTTGAAACTCAATACCATGTGGATATCCAGCTAAAAATGAAATGACGTGGAAGCATAATTTTGTCGAAATTTTCAATTGTTTCAATGCTTTCATTGTAGTTCATTGTAGTAACTTTGGACTATTTTGGATTGTGGACTGTTAAACTAATTCGATGTTTCCTTATGAGCATGTGAATTCTGTATTTGGTAGTGTTAGTTTAATTTAGTTTAAAATTCAGAGCTTGTGTTACCAAGTGTTAATTCGAAAAGCAGAAACTTAAAAGTAGGAGTTTAGTTTGAAACTAGAAATCAGCATGATCATATTCATGGTTTAAATATTAGAGGTCGTTTGAAGAGATTGAGTATGTGTAATTCGTTAGGCTTAACTACAAGCAAAGCATTCTCATTTAGCATCATTATCTTTGAATGTCAATTTTCATCGTATGGTCCATGAGTCTATTGGGCCAAGTTTGGTCTGTTTAAACAATTAATGCTACGATTGTGCACAATCCTGTTTGGTTGACAGTTTGTCTTTAAAATGAGATTTCAAAACAATTAGTTGACTGATTCGCTAGTTTACTGTTATTGGATAGGTGAATTAGATCATTTAGATTTTAGTTTGTGCTTCATTTCCTGAATTGGATTATTACTGCTACTGAAATTGATTAACAATGACACCTGGGCTGCCCAGGCCACAAATCTGGGCTCAATTTGGCCCAGTTGCACGAAGCCTTGCTTAGAACGGCACATGACCCACTTCAGGTCATTTAATTTCATTAGGATAAAGGCTGGCGTATGCTTGGGCCTAAAGCCCAGTTTATTTGTTTTCTTTTGTATTAAGCTCAGGCCCAAAGCGTTGAGCGTTTGTTTTAAATACAGCTGGAGCGGCCCTTGAAATAAATTAGGATAAACCTTGATAGAAAATCATAGTTCGTTTAGGTTGGCTTTAAGATAAAACGAGGTGCGCCGCGCCAAATAAAATCACAAATTGCGTGGCCATCTTATTTGCTTCTATAAATATTTAGACCTCGGGACGTGCCACTTAACGAATTTCATGGCTTCCCGCAAAGTTAATAATACGCTAGTTGCTTTAGGCCCGGCATTTAATAATATTACCTTCCTAAACTCGGGTGCACATTTTTGTGACCCAAATCCAAATCTCAACGAAGTTGAAATGTGTCAAAAGCCACGGGTGCATTTATGTGACGTGGCTCGAGACGTGTTTTCACGACGTTGCAATTCTCTTTAAAAAAAAAATAATAAAAGCGGTTTAAAGTTAAAAGCACATAAGTTAAAACATGTACTAAAATCAAATAAGTAAGCCAAATTTGACAGTTGAGCGACCGTGCTAGAACCACGGAACCCGGGAATGCCTAACACCTTCTCCCGGGTTAACAGAATTCCTTACTCGGATTTCTGGTTCGCGGACTGTTAAACAGAGTCAATAATTTCCTCGATTCGAGATTCTAAACCGGTGACTTGGGACACCATAAATCTCCCAAGTGGCAACTCTGATTCTTAATAAAACGAATCCCGTTTCAATTGTCCTTTAATTGGAAAAACTCCTTTACGCCCTTGCGGGTGTAGTGAAAAGGAGGTGTGACACCGACGATCTCTTGGTATCCTCAATATATGCTAGGGATCTCTTGGTATCCCGAGGATCTGTGCCGTGGATCTCTTGGTATCCCGCACTGTAGTCCAAATCAATATATATGCAGGGGGATCTCCCGGAATACCGTTCCGTAGTCCCAAAGTAAACACACAGCAAAATACGAAGAATACACAATTAAATTCAAATTCCATATCAAGGTAAAACAGATATTTCTAGCCTAGCATGTTGCACATAATCCAAATAAGGCATTTTAAGCAAATAGGCAATTAAGTCAACTAGGCATGCTTTTCTAACTAACAACAGGCTAAGTTTGCAAGCAGAATAAAACAGGAGAGAAAGGAACTCAGTAAAAATACTTAAAGTAAAAATCGGGTTTTCAACAATTAGCTCAAGTATGCACTCGTCACCTCACGTACAAGACATTTTAATCATCAAATATCATATCCTAAGAGGAAGGTCCCCCACACAAGGTTAGACAAGCCACTTACCTCGAACCTGCTCTAAAAATCAACTCGAAACCACACGTTTTCCACGAGTATCCGACTCCAAATGGCCCAAATCTATTCAATTCAATTACATATCGTAAATAACATCTCAAGCAACTGATTCTACTATTTAATTTAAAGCTAAGATGCGAATTTAGGTAAAATGACCAAAACACCCCTCAGGCCAACGTCTCGGAATCGGATAAATTTTACATTTTCAGAACCCTCGTACTCTCACGAGTCTAACCATACAAAAATCTCTCAAATCGGAGGTCAAACACCCACTCAAAACTCAATAACTTGGTCTATGAAGTTTTACCCATTTTTCATTCAAAAATCCGAAATTAAGGAGGAATTCGTGATTAGATTAGTGGGTTTTAAGCATAAGAGAGTAGAGAATCGTTACCCAATCATTGCCCTTGAAAAACTTTCGAAATCTCCCTCAAATCCGAGCTCTCAAGCTTGAGGTTTGGTAAAAATGGCAAACCCTCGGATTTTGAAATGTTTATATCTACCCAGTTATTTAATGAATCGCGAACGCGGAGGAAGTCACGCGTTCGCGAAGAAGGAAAAATGAAGGCTGCTAAATTACTCTTCGCGAACGCGAGGAAAAATATGCGAATGCGAAGGCTTGGACTGGCAAAGCTACGCGAACGCGAGACATGGCGTGCGAACGCGATGAAGAGAAAAAGGCACAGCCCTCAGCGTTAAATAACACTACGCGAACGCGAGGGCTGGCTACAAACGCGAAGGAGGAAATGACAGGGCTTCGCGAACGCGGGGGATTGAACGCGAACGCGAAGAAGAAACTGGTCCTCCTCCAAGATTACACTACGCGATCGCGAGAAAGGGAACGCGATCGCGAAGAAGAAAAAGTCTGCAACTGATGGACTCAGATTTCTGCAATTTAAAACAACTCTAAAATGCCCCGTTGAGCATCCGAAACACTCCCGAGGCTCCCAGGACCTCAACCAAACCTACAGACATATCCCATAACATCATTCAGACTTGCACCAATCCTTAAACCACCTAAAACAACGTCGGAAACTCAAATTAATCAATAATGTAAGCTTAAGAACTTTATTTTCTCTCAAAACACGCTTTTGATAAAAAACCTAACCAAACCACGTCCGAATGACCTGAAATTTTACACACACACATCCCAAATGACATGACGGAGCTACTGCAACTTCCGGAATTCCATTCCGACCCTCGGATCAAAATCTCACTATCGAACCGGAAACTTCAAAATTCGAACTTTCGGCATTTCAAGCCTAAATTAGCTACGGACCTCCAAAACACCTTCCGAACACGCTCCCAACCCTGAAATCACCTAACGGAGCTAACGGAGCCATCGGATTTCCATTCCGAGGTCGTCTTCATACTGTTCCGACTATGGTCAACTTTCCAACACTTAAGCTCTCCTTTAGGGACTAAGTGTCCCAAAACTCTCCGAAACTTAAAACAGAACATCCCGGAAAATCAAAATAGCAGAAATAAACTTGGGGAAAATAGTTAATAAGGGATCGGGGCATTAATCTCAAAACGACCGGTCGGGTCGTTACACATACTTTAACTCTTTTCAACTAAAAGGTAATCTATTCCATTCATACTCAGATATGAAATTTATATCATTATTTGAGTTGCTTTTGCTTGTGATATATGTCAGTATGATTAAACTTACATACATTACTCATAAGCATATCATTATATGTAGCTAAAATTTTTGTGTTTTCCTTTTTTAAGCCTTAGTAATAAGAAAAATATCTTGGAAATAGATAAACTGCCTTAATGGCAAATAGAAACCATGAAAATGACCAGATCTTTGGAAAATCACAAGCTGACAAAAGGGCTAGGAGACGGGAATTATATAGACTGATGCCACCTGATAAAAAAGAGGACCTTTTGGCACGACGGCGTGCAAACAGAGCTGAATTAAAAAGACGACGGTCTACTGAATCTTCAATTAGTATTGATGCAGCTAACGCATCAACCTCTAATGTTGCCAATGTTTCTACCTACCAAAGTTCTCTTATTATAAAGACCCATTGCCTTTTTCAAGGAAAAAAATAGGTATGACTAAAAGTTAAGGTTTGTTTAAACTACATCTACTCAGAACAGTAGTGATTACCTTTTTTTTGGGTTAATAATCTACTCAAATCTAGAGTTTTCATATGCAGGGAATGTTTTCACAGAAACTGGTTGTTCGAGTAGTATGCAAGCAAAAAATACTTATGTTAAATTAAAAGAAGTACCGAAATGCCAATTTTGTGGAGCAAAAAAATCTGAATATGAACCGCCTGCATTCTGTTGTGGTAACGGTTCTATTCAACTAATTTCACATGAAATGCCAACAGAGTTAAGAAACCTTTATTTGGGAAATAGTGAGGAATAAAAATATTTTCGAACTTACATTAGAACATACAATAACATATTTGCGTTCACATCCCTTGGTGTAACTTATGATAAAGAGCTAGCAAAAAGAAATAATGGTATCTATACATTCCGTGTTCAAGGGCAAATGTATCATTTCATAAATGACCTGATACCAGCTGATCAAAAAGGAAAAAACCTTCAGTTATACTTCTTTGATAGTGAAAATGAAGTGAGAAATCGAATGGCATGTTCAAACAAACTGAATGAAGATATTGTAAAAAGTTTGATGAATATACTAAAAATCAATCCATACTCAATGTTTTTGAAATCCTTAATAAATATTCCACAATTATCTAATTTCTACATTGCGCTTAAGAGTGATGCTGGTTTAGATCAACGAGTATATAATTTACCAACTGTATCAGAAGTTGCAGGTATATGGGTCGAACAAGATATAAATAACTCTATTCCTGCACCACATATCCGTATATATACGAAAAGTGATAGAAGTCAGCTGGTTAATTATTATTATGGTTGTTATGATCCATTACAATATCCATTATTGTTTCCTTACGGTCAAAATGGATGGCATTGTGGTATAAAAAAAATTAAGCATTCTACCGGCAAATCAACAATGCGAATATACTGTGAACATGAATAATTACCGAGTATAATGAATATGTGTTCAATTGATGGATTACTCGATATGGAAGTTGAGGTTATGCAAAAAGGAAAACGAAAAAGAGGCAATGTTTCTTGTCGTGAATATTATTGTTACAAACTTCAAATAAGAGATGATGAAAACATACTTTTACATGCTGGAAGATTATTCCAACAATATGTTGTGGATGAATGGATAAAAATTGAAAGCCAAAGATTAGACTTTGCTACTTTTAATCAGGATTTATTCAGAGTTGAAAAATATGTGGTGGGCTCTTAGATATTCTACAATGTGGGGAAAGAGAAGCTTCACAGGTTGGAAAACAAAAAATACTCCCACTTAGCTTTACAGGAGGCCCAAGAGATATGCATCAAAGGTATATGGATGCTATTGCATTAGTGCAACGGTTTGGAAAACCAGATATATTTTTGACTATGACGTGTAATCCTTCTTGGCCTGAAATAAAAGAAAACCTTCTGACGAAAGGCGAAACACAAAATAGACCCGATTTAGTTAGTCGAGTATTCCGAGCAAAACTAGAAGAATTGAAAAAGGATATTCTCAAAACACAAATATTTGGTAAAGTTGCAGTATTTATGTATATAGTGGAATTTCAAAAGCGGGGACTTTCACATGCTCATTTTCTTATAATACTTGATGAAAAATATAAATTACTAACTCCTGAAGCATATGATCGATTTGTATGTGCTGAATTACCGGATAAAAAAGAAAATCCTACACTATATTCACTTGTTATAGATCATATGATGCACGGTCCATGCGGAGAATTAAATCCAACAAATTCTTGCATGAAAAAAAAAGGTCATTGTAAATTTAAGTATCCAAAGGAGTTTGCAAAACAAACAACTAAAGGAAAAAATTCGTATCCAATTTATCGAAGACGAAACACAGGAAAGAAAGTGCAAATAAAAGGGCACCTTCTTGATAATTCATGGGTTGTTCCTTATAATCCATATTTACTTTGTAAGTTCAACTGTCATATGAATGTAGAGATTTGCTCTGATATTAAAGTTGTTAAGTATATTTATAAGTATATTTGCAAAGGACATGATAAAACTGCATTTCATATACATGCTAATGATACAAACATAGAGATAGATGAAATAAAGGAATACCAATCTGCTAGGTGGGTGTCACCACCTAAGGCTACATGGCGTATATTTGCTTTCCCTATTAGTGAAATATTTCCGAATGTATATCATCTTCAACTACATCTTGATGGACAACAACTTGTTTCCTTCAAGAATACGTACAATATTAGTAAAATTGTGAACAATCCTATGGTTAAAAAAATAATGTTAACTGAGTTTTTTTTTAATGAATCGAGAAAACAAAGATGCTATGGACTTAAATTTATTATATCGTGAATTTCCAGAATACTTTTTATGGTCAACAGCAGATAAAAAATGGACACGTCGTAAACGAGGAAGTGTTATTGGTCGTGTGGTGACATGTCATCCAACTGAAGGGGAAAGATACTATCTTAGATTGCTTCTAATGAATGTGAGAGGACCAAAATCATATGAAGATTTGCGAACTGTAAATGGAGTAGAATGTAAAACTTTTAGAGAAGCTGCAGAAAAAAGAGGATTATTAGTGTGTGATAATAATTTGGTAGAATGTATGTCTGAAGCTCTAAGTTATCAAATGCCGTCCAGTTTAAGACAATTATTTGCTATGTTATTAATATATTGTAATCCAACTAATCCAAGAGAACTATGGGAAAAATTTGAAAACCCAATGTCTGAAGATTTCAAAAAAAATTCGAATATAGATACAAGAGAAATCCGTTACAAAGTGTTAAACCATATTAACAATATTCTTCATTCAATGGGCCGTGATATTAATGAATTTGAACTAATTTCAGAAATAATAAAGCCATCTGCAGCAGCAAAAGAAGCTAAAGATGTTCATTTCGAAAGAAATATCATTGTTAGCGAAGAAGATTTAATGTTAGAAAAACAAATTAAACATTGATCAAAGAAGAGCTTACGATATGATTCTTGACAGAATATTTTCAAATAGACCAGGGGCATTCTTTATTGATGGCCCCGGTGGAACTGGTAAAAGCTTTTTATATCGTGCTTTATTAGCTACTGTGAGGCACAAAGGATTTATAGCTTTAGCAACTGCAAGTTCCGGTGTTGCAGCTTCACTACTTCCTGGAGGTCGAACTGCTCATTCTCGCTTTAAAATTCCTATTGATGTTAATGAGAATTTCAGCTGCAATATTAGTAAGCAAAGTTCATTAGCATCTTTAATACGAGATGCAAAACTAATTGTATGGGATAAAATTTCAATGGCAAAAAAGGAAATGGTAGAAGCATTCGATTTGCTTTTAAGAGATCTCATGGAAACTAATATAATATTTGGTGGAAAGGTAGTTGTCTTCACTGGTGATTTTAGACAAACTCTTCCCGTAGTTCGTAGTGGAAAAATGGAAGATTTTATTCGTGAAAGTTTATTGTGCTCTGAAATTTGGAATCAACTTGAAAAATTACAACTATCAGAGAATATGCGTGCGAAAACAGATCCTGCTTTTTGTGAATATTTAATGAGAATTGGTGATGGAAAAGAAAGACAAAATGCCTATGGCAAAATTGAAATTCCTCATTCTCTCATTATTCCTTTTACTTCTGAAAAAGAATCATTGAATATGCTCTTCCGAGTTACTTATCCTGATTTATACAAATGTCATTCAAATGTTTCTTTTATTACTTCTCGTGCTATTCTAACAACCAAAAATGATTTCGTTGATGAAATAAATGACATGCTTCTTGCTCAATTTCCAACCACTGAAAAAGTTTACATTGCTACTGATGAGACAATTGATCCAAAAGATCAGAGTGAGTATGAACATTTTTTTCACACTTTAAGTCCTGCTGGCTTGCCTCCTTATAAATTATCTTTGGAAAAAAATTGCCCGATTATGTTATTAAGAAATCTGAATCCCAGTGAAGGTTTATGCAATGGAACACGATTAATATGTAATGATTTTAAAACTCATGTCATTAGTGCAACAATATCTAGCGGCGATTTTAAAAATAGACATGTATTTATTCCGCGAATACCACTCATGACATCAGAAGATGAGAAATTACCTCTCCCTTTAAAAGAACACAATTTCCAGTTCGATTATGTTTCGCCATGACAATAAACAAAGCTCAAGGTCAAACATTAGATTTTGTGGGTATCTATTTGCGCGAACCTGTCTTTTCTCATGGTCAATTGTATGTTGCTTTATCAAGAGCCAAAAGTTCTAATTGTGTGAAAGTATTAATTAGACCACCTACAGCTGACGATGATGATGATCACTCTACATACAATATAGTCTATGATGAAATTATTAAAAAAGCTTTTTCCTGACCATATGCTATAATTTCTTATGGTAAATTTAATTATAACTTGATTTTGTTCTATATTCTTTCATTTATATTAAACTATGTCTATTTTTATTGTTAATGTATACTATTATACTAATATCAATTATACTGTAATTACAGGTTAATTTCACTATGGGTGAAAGGTTAACTATCAACATGATCATCCCAATACAGAAGAATGGACTTGTAAGATCCAAGTAATTGATAAAGGTCGTCCCAAAGACAACAAAGAGAAAACCAAAAAATATCAACTCATGACTCTACAGGATGAAGAGGTATTCTTTTTTAAATTCACAAATTTGCCAACAATAATTGAATTAATCCATTTTTTGCTCATATACTAGAGATTGCTCATATTAAAATTTGATATATTTTGCTGGTGTAATTTTTCCCAATTTATTTGAATATGATGAAAATCTAATTGTATCTTATTTTCTTACAGGAAAATCAAGTTCAGGCCATCATGTTCAATGCTGATATAACGCATTTTGAAGATCTATTTGATCCTTTCCACACTTACTTGGTGTCGGTTGCACTGGTGAAGGAGTCATCTTATTTATATGGAAATCCACTTAACAAATTCACTTGGACAATTGATAGAAGTACCATTGTTGAGCCAATTGAAAAGGTCACTCCTCCTGAGGATCCATTACCTCCGCCAACACGCCTAATTATCACGGCATTTGACACTTTCGAGTATCAACCTAAAGAATCTGAATTTGGTATTTAAAGATTTAACTATCTATATTTGTGCATATACAATCCATTTATTATACCTTCTCAAAAATCTTTTTAGTATTATGACATAATAATTTTCATAATATATTAACTTATTTGTTTTTTTTTTGGTTTAACGCAAGATGTCCTTGCTATTGTGATTAATGGCGGCCCTTCAACATATGCTGCAAATAGAAGAAGAATTCAAGAATTTATTATTATGGATAAGCAGTAAGGATATACCTCCTCCTATTCCTCTCCTCCGTTTCTTTTGTTGTTCCTTATCTTCCTTCACCTCCTCCTCCTCTTCAACCACCTCTCGCTGTAGCTACTGGTTTTCTCTTTTTGTGGCGAAAAAAGATTGCATGTGATTCAACTATGAAGTTGTTTTTGCAGCATTTTAGTTTGAGATTATATTTTCATATTGTAGTATTGCTGAGTAGTAAGAGGTGAAGCACATGCACTCTTGTAATATGGTTCTTATTAAATCAAGCACACATAGAAACGAAAGCTTCAGGCTAAAACTCAAGATAGTGGCTTTATTAGGATTCTTGAAAATGCAATGTGTGAAAATGAACATCTTAGCCATTAGGTTGTGACTGCGTGCATTACTTTAACCAGATTAAAGGTGTAACTTCCATTTTATATTTTTATAGTGCCAAAATTTTTCTTAGGGAAACATGGCTTCCTTTTATTGAAATATGTGGGCATCCTTTTTTTGTCTAAGCTAGATATTTGTTATTGTTCACAATTTCATATTAACCTCCTAAGCTTAAAGTATATGTGATGTAACTTGGATGCTTGATTTATGTGATTGCAAAGTAAAATATTTCGTTCTTTGTTTCCCTAAGCACTTGACTTCTTTTGTTTTTGCAACTTAAATATTTGGGAGAATTCATTTATATGGCAAGTATTTTACTTTTTCAGTTTTTGTGTCTTCTGAATTTACATTACTTGTAAATAAAGAATGTCTTACATTTGAGGTTTATTTTACCGTCCAAGTTCACATTTAGCTATTACTTTTTGTTACGTTTACTTGACTTCCTTACTACAAGAGTATGTTGGTTGAAAGTAATGACGAATTATATCAGGATATAAATCATCAATATTATGAATTGTTGTCATCTCATGCTCATTTCATATTTCTTCTATATGCTTCAAGTTTTGGGCTTGTGAATCATTTTACAAGTTCCCACGGGAGAGCCTGGTAGCAAATATTGTATTTTCTTCATGTCGCTTCAATATAGTATTTGAACATCTTCTATTCATTGTTTACAGGAAAAAAACAACAAAATTCACACTCTGGGAAGATTACATTGATCTTTATGTGAATAAACTTTTGAAACAACTGAATGAATACCCAGTTATTCTTGCTAGAAAAATTGGTAGATCATCATCAGGTATTAGTACTTACATGATTTTACATTTTTTCTTTTCAAATATCAAAAAATCAAATCTTAATATTTGAATGCATGTAGGATCATCGAACAAATTCAATGGGCTGTCGAACAAATTTAGTACAACAATCTATTTCAATCCTCCTTACCCACAAGCTGTTGAGTTGAAGTCATGGTATTATGCATGTATTTCTTTGTGAATTATGCATCTGTAGAACCATATTGTTGATATAATGTATTAATATATACAAGAACAATTTTTTTAGATTTTATCTACCTTGTAGGGCCAAAACAATTGAACCAATGCTTAATGCATACAAGATAAAGAGTACATCTTCCACAGGCTCTGTCATGGTGGTTCCTTTTGAGGATGAAATCATAGCTATTTCCAATATCCAAGCGCAACCTCAAGTAAGAACAACATAAATTATATTATTCTATCGAAATTTAATTATTTTTAGTAGTCACAAAAAAAATATGTGGCATTCTTGAATTATATAGGGACAAGTATTTTTTGTCGAAGCTGAACTTTGTCTGCCAAATGAGAACCAACAATTTTGTGTGTTAGCTTGTTCTGACTGTAAGCAATTGTTCACGAGATCTTTCTCTCGGAGGACAATTTATTGTACAAACTGTCAACGATCCACTCATCTAATTCCAAGGTATAAATGCTACTAGATTCTTCTATATGAATAATGACTATTTAAAGTTTACAATTATTTTGTTTTTATTCATCTAACCAAATATTGCTCTACATTATAACAGATGTCAATTTGAAGTCACTGTTAGAGACAATAGTGGTTTTGCAACAGCCATTATTTCTGACAAACCTGCCGAGAAAATGTTATGCCTCAGCTCAGAAGAAATTTATGACATCTACCATGTCAAGGTACATATTTCATATTACTATTAGATATGAAAATTTGTCTATTTAGAGAACTGTTGAAAGCTAACATTCTGTTTTTGCTTTATTTAGCTTCATTTCTCTTTTAATATTCTCCTATACTTTCTTGTGGTTCAGTTAGACGCTTAGTGCCTACTTACTAACCAGCACCTTAATATGGACGGAGTAAGAGCTTACATTCTTTCACTTCTCATAACACAAGCAACTACTGGATGAAATATGTTGGACTTCTTTTATGAAGAACATAAGCTGCACTTACACACGTGCGAATAATTCAATCAAAAGACAATAGCTTAAGTTTGACAACGTAACATACTTGGTCTAATTAACTTTAAGACATTTCAGGAATTAAATGTCTCATTTCATCCCAACTCCTCTCCTTTTTTTGGTAGGTATCTATCCAACTCCTGTGTTTCTACTCTATGTTCTTTACTTTTATGCGTTTTAGAGAATACATGCAAGCAACATCCTTTCCTAACTTAATCTAAATGCTAAACCTGTCAGCCTACTCCAAAAATATTGGCTCACTGCAGAATAATGCCCTGCAATATCCAATCTTCAGCACCACCCCTTCCACTAAAGCCACATCTTCGAAACGTTAATTAACCTATTTCTGCTATTATGTTCTGATAAAATTATGCTCAAGGCCACTTCATCAATTTCTTTATTTTGTCCATGGAAATTGACATCTGATATTGACAGAAGGTTAAGAGTCTCCAAATCTTCATTCTTCACATTCTCCTAAAGTGGCAAAATGACCCTCTTTTGATGCGTAATTAACCAATTTTGTCCTTCCAGAAACAAATTTTACCTCTTGCGGATGTGCAGAAACAGTTGAGTGGAAAGATATTCAAAATTCAAATGAAAAAATTATTTACAAAATATCATGATACAGTGCAAAAGTTATCCATTTTATCTTACATGAACAAAGAAAATGAGATCCACCAAGAGTCCCCACCAAGCATGATGGATGTTGCCAAGGGGAGCAAACGCAAAATTGAACGCCTTGGCTTGGAGGGAAAAGAAGATCAAGAGACAAAAGACAATGCTTCCTACTACAAGCGGGGCTTGGAAATAAGGACTCCTCCTTTGAAAAAGTAATTGTAAGGTATTTGAACTTTTTAATTAAGTTGTTGTTCTTTCATCTGATCATATAACTAATTTTAAGATGTAATTAATATGATAGTTCTAAATAACAGATCAACACATGTGTAGTTTGTACGTACACTTGTTCTTGCACCTCTTAGTATTATTTAATTTTCTCTTGGAACGTTCTAGCAATTTTAATCGATGTACAACATATTGACTTAATTTCACTTGCTCTCTTAGTTGAAGCTGAAGCCACATTTTGCTGCTGTTTTGGGATGCATTTGAAGGCATTTTGCTGCTTTATTGGATGCAGTTAAAGCCATAGTTATGTTGCTGCTTTCTGCCTACGGTTAAAGCTAATCTTTTGCTGCTGTGATATTAGGTTAGTTTACCTATTTAATATCTGTCTATTATACTATCCCATCTCCCATATTACTCAATTAACTCGTTCTTCATGGTTTATTAACATGTCAATAATGTGTCAAAAGGACTAGAGGCATTGTAGTTTTCTCCCAATACAAATGACCAACTAATTTCACGTATGCTGTTTGATGTTTAAGATAGTATGAATTGTGAATGATTCCTACTTATTTATCAAAAAGGAATTGTGAGTAATAGTAGTGTGGAGCACTAATTAAGGTAGCGAACTAGGTGAAGTGTCAGCATTGTATGTTGCTTATTTCATTTGTTTCTGTTTATCTTTGTCTATCTAAAGCTGTTGGATATGTTAGAACCAGCAAATTGGAGTCATAAGACTTCTGAACTTGTGAACATAGTGCTGCTTGATATCTCATTATCTGATTTTGCTTGTAGAGGTGTTCTGACTGAACCAGCAAATTGTACGGAGGCATCATTCCACACTGAAAAAGTGCTTTAGAAAAAATCAGTTGCATTCATATTACCCTAAAACTTAATTTATTATGTTATATAGGTACTGAAACTTGGTATTTTCGTGTGATTTTGCAAATGTCATTGCAGATGTCAGTACTTTTGTTGCACTACAAAGAAGAACAAGTACTTTTGTTGCACTACAAAGAAGAACAATTACAGTATGGACAAAGAATCACCTTTTGTGAATATAGATACTCTCATGGATGTAAATATTATGCCACTTTCGAAGTAAAATGCATCTCTTTTTGTTGATATGTAAACAACAACATATTTATATATGTATATTTAGTATTCTCATGGATGTGAAAACTGTGTCACTTCAATGATGTCTCAACTTCTGTCCCTTCTATGCAATTTCATATAAAAACAAATTATTCACAAATAGTAATTTCATATTCTACAGTATTGGGCCCGTGCTATGCACGGGCAGAAACCATCTAGTTTAACTAATAAAATAAACGTGATGTCGTATACAATGAACAACTTCACTGTAACCTAACTTACACTGAAGTTAAGACGTGGAGAATGTGTTCTACTTAACGAGATTTATTATTATTTTTTTTAAAGTAAAAGTATTCCTACTAAATTAACACTTGATAATTTTCAGCTTTCATGGCTAAGTAATAAAACAGTTTGTAAACGTGAATTCCAAGAAGAACAAAACTTTTTTTTGTTGTGTATTTTTTTAAGAGAAAAACCTATCATAATCTTGTAAAAGAAATATCGTAATTAATGGCCTATTTACAAGAGTGACTAGGCAAAATTAATAGAAAGATGATTTCAAGGATTAATTAAACCAAGTGTTCAAGCCTAAATTTATTCATGACGGATTTATGGACTTGGAACGACCCGATAGGTCGTTTTGCTATTTAGAACCCCGTTCCCCCAAATAAAACTTTCTATGCTTGCTTTAACTAATTTACGACCTGCGGGGATGGTTGGTTCAGGATTTGGAAGAGTTTGGATTGAAATATGCTCATTTAACTCCTTAGGATTTTCTTAAAAGGCTAAGTTTGATTTTGGTCAATATTTTGAGCAAACGGACCCGGATTCGAGTTTTGACGGTTCCGGAGGGTCCGCAAGAAAATATGGGACCTGGGCGTATGCCCGGAATCGAATTCCGAGGTCCCTAGCCCGAGTAATGAATTTTTATTAGAAATTGTTAAACTGAAATTCTATGGATTTATAGAAACTAATTAATGATTGATCACATTGGTATTGGGCTCGTATATTGGTTCCAAAGCCCAGTACAGGTTCAATATAACATTTAAGACATGCCAGCAAATTTTGGTGTCAATCCGAGTAGTTTAAGGGTGTTTTGGCCCGTTAGAGGAAAATTAAGAACTTGAAGTTCATAAGTTTGATTCAATTGGTTTTAGGGGGTGATTCTTAGATTTAGCGTTGTTTCGGGCGTTCCGAAGGTTCGAGCAGGTCTATTTCGTGATTTCAGACTTGTCGGTATGTTCGGACGGGGCCCGAGAGCCCCGAGCGTCAATCGGACAAGGCTCGAGTAAAGTTGAAATTTTTGAGAAAGTGGTGAAGCATCTGCTTCTGTCATAACCGTACCTGCGGTTGGTGGACCGCAGGTGCGAGACCGCAGATGCGGTCCATCAATAGCAGATGCGGCCCGGGGAAGGCCAGGCCAAAACCGCAGAAGTGGCCCTCAAACCGTAGAAGCGGCTTCGCAGAAGCGGCTACAGGACCGCAGAAGCGGTCCCAGCCCATTTGGCCTGTTCCGCAGGTGCGAACGATTTCTAGCAGAAGCGGGACCGCATCTGCGGTCCCCTGACCGTAGATGCGGAAATCGCTGAAGCAATGAGCTTCATTTAATATGGGTTCCAAACCATTTTTGACACTTTTCACTCTTCCATTGGCGATTTTGGGAGCTTTTGAGAGAATACTTCCACTTAGCATCTTGAGGTAAGTTTATCCCACCTATTCTTAGCTTAATACTTGTGTCTTAGGTAGATTAAACACTAGAATTTAGGTAAAATCAAGAGGTTAGAGCAAAACCTAGGGTTTTAACAAAAGTTAGATTTAACTACAAAATTTGTTATGAAATGGATTAGAAATTATATATTATTGATCCTTAGGTTATAGAGAACAACTTCCTTCGAAAAATTTCGGAATCCGTGCACGTGGGCCCGAGATCGGATTTTAGGAAACTTTGTGTTAATGGTTGGGAAATTGCTTAAGTAGTTAGAATTCGATTTTGTGAGCTTATATTGATTAGTTCCTACCTCATTTAACAAGTTTGGGATCGTTCGGCTCCGAATTGAGGGTTTGGGCTCGTCCTTGGTATTGGAAGTGCACTTGGAGCGAGGTGAGTCTCCTTTCTAACCTTGTAAGAGGGAATTGTCCCCATAGGTATAATAATTGAATAATTTGCTACTAAAATGCGNACTCGTATCATGCTTTATAGGTGAATGTCTCTATATTTTCTTGCTAATGTGACCACTTAGGATATGCTAGAGACTTGGAAAGGAAAATAAGCGAATGTATACACTTGTGGATACTTGTATGAGTTTATTTGGAAATAAATGCACATTCATTTGTTTTCTTGATATAATTGATATTTGTGGATCCGGCCGATCGCCTCGGTAGAAATTGATGCATCTATGGTTCGCGCCATTCGACCCTCTGGCAGTGCACAGTTTATTTTCTGTTGGATCGGGCCGTCGGCCTTGGCATAATGTGCGCATGATATCTATGTGAAGCCTTATCTATGAATTGTCCTGCTAAATATTTGAAATGTGATTGGTTGACGGCAAAATTGTTCAGAACATGACTTATTATCCCTTGCTACAAACTGTCGATTATCTGTGACTCCCATGCTTAGCATAAAACCTTATTATATTATTTGACCCTAGTGGTATCAAGTCGACCTCTCGTCTCTACTTCTTCGAGATTAGACGGGATACATACTGGGTACATGTTGTTTATGTACTCATACTACACTTCTGTACTTAATTGTACAGGATCTGAGGCAGGTACATCTGGCTATCAGTTTGGTGCGCGCCCCTGATTCATAGCTTGAGACTTCCACGGTGAGCTGCTCCCTTCCTGTGTCGTCCGGCAGCTTAATGGAGTCTTTCTTTATTTTTGCTGTCTATTCTATCTCGGACAGTAGGATAGTTTGTTTCTTTTGTACATTCTACTAGTTGCCCATTACTTGTGAGACCAGGTCTTCGCACAGACGTTAGTAGACTATTATTTTGGGATTGTATAACTATTTGGCACATTATTTAGTTCATTTGTGATTTGACTTGAGCTTTATGAATTGCTTTACTTATTTTGGTAAAAGTAAAAATGAGAATTTAACTACATCTTCCGCGTTGGCTTGCCTGATAATGGTGTTGGGCGCCATCACGATCTATTTTTGGAAATGGGTCGTGACAACATGGTATCAGAGCACTAGGTTCACGTAGGTCTCACGAGTCATGGGCAAACCTAATAGAGTCTTGCGGATTGGTACGGAGACGTCTGTATTTATCTTCGAGAGGCTATAGGGTATTAGGAAAAACTACTCTTTATTCATTTCCTATCGTGCAGTGGTTGGTATACTAAATTTCCCACTTCTCTCACAGATGGTGAGGACACGCACGGCTGATGGTCCAGAGCTGGGAGGAGCTGCTCCCCCCGTTGCGAGAGGCCGAGGTAGAGGACGGGGGAGGGCACCGACCTGAGGTAGGGGACGAGGGTGTCCTAGAGCCATCCCAGTAGTACCACCAGCAGATCTTGCGGGAGATCCTATCATCGAGGAGCAGGGCGAGGTACCCGTAGCTGAGCCCGCCCCGACAGACTTTATGACGGCACCGGGATTCCAGGAGGTCATGGGTCGTATGCTACGATTCATGGATACCATGACTCAGGCTCACGGTCCTGCAGCTGCAGTGTATCAGACTCTCGGTGCACTACCCACATATGGGGTTCAACCAGTTTCTATAGCGATACCCGAGCCCAGACCAGCTGTGGATGGTGACCCGCAGAAGCTGTTGGATAGACGGACTAGACTTCACCCTCCTGTCTTCGGGGTGAGCGCCGTGAGGATGCTCAGGACTTCATTGATAGGTCCAGGGACAGACTGCACAACATGAGGATATTGGAGTCGCATGGACTTCACTACTTTTCAGCTAGAGGGCAGGGCCCGCAAATGGTGGCAGTCTTATGTTCTGGGCAGACCAGCAGGTTCTCCTCCTATCACTTGGAGTCAGTTCACGTAGTTGTTTCTGGACATGTATATTCCACCCTCTGAGAGGGAAGAGTTGCGGTATCAGTTTGAGCAGCTTGAGTAGGGTCAGATGTCCGCGACCGATTATGAGGCGAGGTTTTCTGAGCTATCCCGCCATGCATTGATGATACTTCCTACTGACGCAGAGAGAGTACGGAGGTTTGTTGCAGGGTTGCATTCTGGCATCAGGGCCAACATGGCCCGAGAGGTGGAGATAGGGACTCCTTATCAGTTATTAGTGGAGATTGCTCGGAGGATTGAGGGCTACCGTCTGAGGGGTAGGGAGAAGATGCAGCAGAATAAGAGGGCTAGGTTCTCCGGAGAGTTCAGAGGTGCCCCGGCTAGGGGCAGAGGTTAGTTTGGGAGGGGACAGCCCAGCAGGCCCCCACACTCAGCACCACCACCTGCTCGGGGTGCTCCAGCGCGTCCCTATTTTAGCGCCATGCCAGAGAGTTCTCATCGCCCACCAGCTATTCAGAGTTCCTCCGGCGGGTATTCAGGTCCTCAGGGTTCTTCTGATTCCTATTTCAGTGCTATGCCAGAGAGTTCATACCGCCCACCAGCTATTCAGGCTTCTTCCAGTGAGTCTATAGGCCATTAGGGTCAGCTATCAGGTCAGCAGGCCACCGCACTGCGAGGCTGTTTCGAGTGCGGGGACCTTGGTCATATGAGGAGATACTGCCCCAAGCTTCAGGGCAAGGCAGTACAGCAGGGTCAGCAGCCTATGATTTCAGCACCGGTTGCCCCACCACCTAGAGGTAGAGGGGAGACTGGTAGGGGCCGTCCTAGAGGTGGAGGTCAGGCAGGGAGAGGTCAGCCAGTTGCTGCTCAGTCAGGTGGAGGCCAGCCAGCCGGCGCTCCAGCCAGATTCTATGCCCTTCCGGCTAGGCCAGATACATTGGCCTCAGATGCCGTCATCACAGGTATTATTTCCGTCTGTGGTAGAGATCCTTCGGTATTGTTTGATCTAGGGTCCACCTATTCATATGTATCATCTCTGTTTACTCATTTCCTGGTTATTCCTCCTGCACCATTGGGCACTCCTGTTCATGTGTCCACTCCTGTGGGCGACTCTATGGTTGTAGACCGGATCTACCGGTCCTGTGTGGTTACATTTTGTGGTTTTGATACTAGAGCAGATCTCCTGTTGCTCGACATGATTGACTTTGAGGTCATCCTAGGCATGGATTAGTTATCTCCATATCACGCTGTCCTAGATTGCCATGCCAAGACTATTACTTTAGCGATGCCAGGATTTCCAGGGTTGGAGCAAAAAGGTTCCACAGTTGATACACCTAGCTAGGTTATCTCTTTCCTGAAGGCTCGGCAAATGATCGAGAAAGGGTTTTTGGCGTACTTGGCTTATGTTCGGGACACCACCGCAGAGTCTCCGACGGTTGATTCAGTTCCAATAGTTCGAGAGTTCGCCGATGTGTTTCTTTCTGATCTTCCTGGCATGCCACCGGATCGTGATATTGATTTCTGCATTGATTTGGCTCCAGGCACCCAGCCTATATCTATCCCATCGTACCGTATGGATCCTAAGGAGTTGAAGGAGTTGAAGCAGCAGCTTGAGGAGTTATTAGCAAAGGGGTTTGTTAGGCCCAGTGTATCGCCTTGGGGTGCACCAGTGTTATTTGTGAAGAAGAAGGATGGGACTATGCGGATGTGCATTGATTACCGCCAGTTGAACAAAGTCACCATCAAGAACAAGTATCCGTTGCCTCGTATCGATGATTTGTTCAACCAGTTGCAGGGTGCTAGGGTGTTCTCTAAGATCGACTTGAGGTTGGGTTACCATCAGTTGAAGATTCGGGACTCGGATGTCCCGAAGAGTGCATTCCGGACTAGATATGGCCATTATGAGTTTCTGGTGATGTCCTTCGGCTTGACGAATGCACCAGCGACATTTATGGACTTGATGAATAGGGTGTTCAGGCCTTATATTGATTCCTTCGTCATCGTCTTCATTAACGACATCTTGATATACTCACGTAGCCTGGGGGATCACGAGCAACATCTGAGAGTAGTGCTTCAGACCTTGTGAGAGCAGAGGCTATATGCTAAGTTCTCCAAGTGTGAGTTTTGGCTAGAGTTAGTGGCATTCTTGGGGCATATTGTGTCAGGAGAGGGTATTAAAGTGGATCCCAAGAAGATTGAGGCAGTGCAGAGTTGGCCACGCCCTACTTCAGTGACCGAGATCAGGAGTTTCCTGGGGTTAGCAGGGTATTACAGGTGATTCGTGCAGGGCTTTTCATCTATTGCATCACCTCTGACTAGATTGACCCAGAAGGATGCTCCTTTCCATTGGTCCGATGATTGTGAGGCGAGCTTTCAGAAGCTCAAGACAGCCTTGACTACAACACCAGTTCTTGTGTTGCCTTCTGGTTCAGGGATGTATACGATATATTGTGATGCTTCGCATGTTGGCTTGGGTTGTGTGTTGATGCAGGAGGGGCGAGTTATTGCATATGCCTCCCGTCAGCTGAAGATTCATGAGAAAAATTATCCTGTGCACGATCTGGAGTTGGCTGCGATTGTTCATGCTCTTAAGATATGGAGGCACTACCTGTATGGGGCGTCTTGCGAGGTTTATACTGATCATCGCAACTTGCAGCATTTGTTTAAATGGAGGGATCTTGATTTGAGGCAGCGCAGGTGGCTTGAGTTACTGAAGGATTATGACATCACCATTCTTTATCATCCGGGAAAGGCGAATGTGGTCACAGATGCCTTAAGCAGAAAGGGAGAAAGTATGGGTAGCTTGGCATTCATTCCAGCAGAGGAGAGGCCACTAGCTTTGGACATTCAGTCCTTGGCTAACAGACTTGTGAGGTTGGAAATTTCGGAGCCCAGCCGGGTTCTTGCGTGTGTGGTTGCTCAGTCTTCATTATTGGAGCAGATAAAGGCCCGACAGTTCGATGATCCACATTTGGCGGTTCTCAAAGAGACGGTGCTTCAGGGAGGTGCCAAGGAAGTTTCTATTGGTGAGGATGGTGTTTTGCGGCTCCAGGGCCGTCTATGTGTTCCTAATGTTGATGGTCTGAGGGAGAGGATATTAGAGGAGGCACACAGTTTGCGGTATTCCATCCATCCGGGAGCTACGAAGATGTACCGTGACTTGAGGCAGCATTATTGGTGGCGGAGGATGAAGAAAGACATAGTGGGGTATGTGGCTAGGTGTTTGAATTGCCAGCTGGTCAACTACGAACATCAGAGGCCGGGTGGCCTACTTCAGTAGATGCCTATACCAGAGTGGAAGTGGGAGCGCATTACCATGGATTTCATAGTTGGGTTGCCGCGGACCTTGCGGAAGTTTGATTCAGTATGAGTCATTGTTGATAGATTGACCAAGTCGGCCCACTTTACTCCAGTGGCGACTACTTATACAATAGAGAGGTATGCTAAGATTTACATTCAGGAGATAGTCCGGTTGCACGGTGTGCCTGTTTCCATCATATCAGACAGAGGCCCTCAGTTCACTTCCCATTTCTGGAGAGCTGTACAGAGTGAGTTGGGGACCCGCGTAGAGCTTAGCACAACATTCCATCCTAAGACCGACGGGCAGTCCTAGCGGACGATTCAGATTCCGGAGGATATGCTTAGAGCATGTGTGAATTACTTTGGGGGGCAGTGGGACCAGTCCTTGCCCTTGGTGGAGTTTGCGTACAACAACAGCTATCAGTCCAGCATTGAGATGGCCCCATTTGAGGCTTTATACGGTCGGCTGTGTCTTTCTCCTATCGGGTGGTTTGAGCCGGGTGAGGCTAAGTTATACGGTACAAATTTGGTGCAAGATGCCTTGGAAAAGGTGAAGTTGATTCAGGAAAGGCTTTGCACGGCTCAATCCAGACAGAAGAGTTATGCGGATCAGAAGGTGCGTGATGTATCATTCATGGTTGGCGAGAAGGTTCTCTTGAAAGTCTCGCCAATGAAGGGTATTATGAGGTTCGGGAAGAAGGGAAAGTTGAGCCTAAGGTTTATTGGCCCCTTTTAAGTGTTGAGACGAGTTAGGGAGGTTGCTTACGAGCTTGCTTTACCCCCAGCATATCGGGAGTTCATCCGGCTTTTCATGTATCGATGCTTCGGAAGTATCATGCCGACTTGTCCCACGTGTTAGACTTCAGTACTATTCAGCAGGATGAGAGTTTGGGTTATGAGGAGGAGCCAGTTGCCATTATTGATAGACAGGATCGCCAGTTAAGGTCCAAGAGGATTTCTGCGGTGAGGGTCCAGTGGAGGGGCCAACCAGTCGAGGAGGCGACCTGGGAGTCCGAGGAGGACATGCGGAGCAGATACCCTCATTTATTCAGCACCTCAGGTACTTTTCTATGTCCGTTCGAGGACGAACGTTTGTTTAAGAGGTGGAGGATGTAACGACCCGACCGGTCGTTTTGCTTTTTAGTACCCCGTTCCCCCAAATAAAACTCTCCGTGCTTGCGTTAACTAATTTACACCTGCGGGGATGGTTGGTTCGGGATTTGGAAGAGTTTGGATTGAAATATGCTCATTTGACTCCTTAGGATTTTCTTAAAAGGCTAAGTTTGACTTTGGTCAACATTTTGAGCAAACGGGCTCGCATTCGTGTTTTGACGGTTCCGGAGGGTTCGCAAGAAAATATTGGACCTGGGCATATGCCCGGAATCGAATTTCGAGGTCCCTAGCCCGAGTAATGAATTTTTATTAGAAATTGTTAAACTGAAATTCTATGGATTTAAAGAAACTAATTAATGATTGATCACGTTGGTATTGGGCTCGTTTGTTGGTTCCGAAGCCCAGTACAGGTCCAATACAACATATAAGACTTGCTCGCAAAATTTGGTGTCAATCCGAGAAGTTTAAGGGCGTTTTGGGCCGTTAGAGGAAAATTAAGAACATGAAGTTCATAAGTTTTATTCAATTGGTTTTAGGGGTGATTCCTAGATTTAGCGTTGCTTCGGGCGTTCCAAAGGTTCGAGCAGGTCCGTTTCGTGATTTCAGACTTGTCGGTATGTTCGGGCGAGGCCCGGGAGCCCCGAGCGTCAATCGGACAAGGCTCGAGTGAAGTTGAAATTTTTGAAGAAAGTGCTGAAGCATCTGCTTCTGTCATAACCGCACCTGCGGTTGGTGGACCGCAGGTGCGAGACCGCAGATGCGGTCCATCTATCGCAGATGCGGCCCAGGGAAGGCCAGGCTAAAACCGCAGAAGCGGCCCTCAAACCGCAGAAGCAGCTCCGCAGAAGCGGTCCCAGCCCATTTGGCCGGTTTCGCAGGTGCGGAATATTTCTCGCAGAAGCGGGACCGCACCTGACCGCAGATGCGTAAATCGCTGAAGTAGTGAACTTCATTTAATACGGGTTCCAAACCATTTTTGACACTTTTCACTCTTCCATTGGCAATTTTGAGAGGTTTTGAGAGAAGACTTCCACCTAGCATCTTGAGGTAAGTTTATCCCACCTATTCTTAGCTTAATACTTGTGTCTTAGGTAGATTAAACACTAGAATTTAGGTAAAATCAAGGGGTTAGAGCAAAACCTAGGGTTTTAACAAAAGTTAGACTTAACTACGAAATTTGTTATGAAATGGATTAGAAATTGTATATTATTGATCCTTAGGTTATAGAGAACAACTTCCTTCGAAAATTTCGGAATCCGGGCACGTGGGCCCGGGGTTGGATTTTAGGAAACTTGTGTTAATGGTTGAGAAATTGCTTAAATAGTTAGAATTCGATTTTGTGAGCTTATATTGATTAGTTCCTACCTCATTTAACTAGTTTGGGATCGTTCGGCTCCGAATTGAGGGTTTGGGATCGTCCTTGGTATTGGAAGTGCACTTGGAGCGAGGTGAGTCTCCTTTCTAACCTTGTAAGAGGGAATTGTCCCCATAGGTATAATAATTGAATAAGTTGCTACTAAATGCGGGGGCTGCGTACGCACTAGGTGACGAGAGTCCGTGCGTAGCTACTATTATGTTAATTGTCCGGGTAGCCTAGGACTCGTATCATGCTTTATTTGTGAATGTCTCTATATTTTCTTGCTAATGTGACCACTTAGGATATGCTAGAGACTTGGTAAGGAAAACAAGCGAATGTATACACTTGTGGATACTTGTATGAGTATATTTGGAAATAAATGCACATTCATGTGTTTTCTTGATATAATTGATATTTGTGGATCGGGCCGATCGCCTCGGTAGAAATTGATGCATCTATGGTTCGCGTCATTCGACCCTCTGGTAGTGCACAGTTTATTTTCTGTTGGATCGGGCCGTCGACCTCGGCATAATGTGCGCATGATATCTATGTGAAGCCTTATCTATGAATTGTCCTGCTAAATATTTGAAATGTGATTGGTTGACGGCAAAATTGTTCAGAACATGACTTATTATCCCTTGCTACAAACTGTCGATTATCTGTGACTCTCATGCTTAGCATAAAACCTTATTATATTATTTGACCCTAGTGGTATCAAGTCGACCTCTCGTCTCTACTTCCTCGAGATTAGACGGGATACTTACTGGGTACATGTTGTTTATGTACTCATACTACACTTCTGTACTTAATTGTACAGGATCTGAGGCAGGTACATCTGGCTATCAGTTTGGTGCGCGCCCTTGATTCATAGCTTGAGACTTCCACGGTGAGCTGCTCCCTTCCTGTGCCGTCCGTTAGCTTGATGGAGTCTTTCTTTATTTTTGCTGTCTATTCTATCTCGGACAGTAGGATAGTTTATTTCTTTTGTACATTCTACTAGTTGCCCATTACTTGTGACACCAGGTCTTGGCACACACGTTAGTAGACTATTATTTTGGGGTTGTATAACTATTTGGCACATTATTTAGTTCATCTCTGATTTGACTTGAGCTTTATGAATTGTTGTACTTATTTTGGTAAAAGTAAAAATGAGAACTTAATTACATCTTCCGCGTTGGCTTGCCTGACAATGGTGTTGGGCGCCATCACGATTTATTTTTTGAAATTGGTCGTGACAGGACTGAACTTCGAAGATGATTTAAATCAACCAAGATTAGAGATATATTATAAGAATACTATATATATACTAAATTATAGAGATAGATGATGGTAAATCAGATACCAAGCAAGCACACACATTTGTATTCAGCAAACTTTTAAGAAAATTAATATAAATATTAACACACATTGATATTATCATTGAACTAACAAATTGCTTCAATATTACCTTTTGCGAAGATTTCACAATAGATAAGTAGATACAATCTACTGATTTCCAAAGTTGAAAATTGTTAACTTTCAGATCCGTGAACTCAAAACCTCTTCGGCTTCAATCAGACGACTAAACTATATGTTTCAGACTTTCAGTGAATTCGTACTCAAAGAACAATGTTCATTTCTCTTTTGTTGCTATCCTCTATCTTATCCAATTCCTCTCAATTTTTGTTCTCTTCTTCCGCTCAAAATTTCTCCCTTTTCAAAAGATAAAAACTTCTCCGTTCTCCCTTCTTTTTTAATCTTTTTGTTCTCATTCTTTAAATAGGAAAAGCTGATCCCCTTCCCCCCACGTGCAAAAGAGTTCTAAAAAACATAATAAGGGGTCTGGGGGTTGGGATATTGACGCGAGAATGTGGGGAAATGGGGTTGGTAGGAGGAAATAGTGGGGGGTTAGTTGTGAAGGAGTTGGGGACGTGAGGGAGTGGAAAAATGGGGTGAGTGTTTAGGTAGTTAATTAGGATTAGGAAAAATCTTTTACTCTTTTAAGATTTATTTTTGTTAATTTTTTTTGTTTTTTTGTTACTGATTTTTACTTTTATATGTATATATATTAGCTAAAAATAAAGAACAAAAATAAAGAAATAAAGAGAGCAAATTATATAGCTAAAAATATTACCTATTATTTCGAGACGCAAATATCATATACTTAGAAAACTAAATATTTACACTATAGTTAAATTATACTAAGAAAAATACTACTACAACTTACATTTAAAATTAGAAGAAACTAAATTTATATATATACGTGTGCGTGTGTGTGTATATATATATATTCTTCTATTTAAACATTGGAACAAATCTTATACTCTAAGAATGTGAATATTTTTTGTAGTTTTTTTATTTTTTTTATTTTTTTAAATAAAATCAATTAAGAGTAAGATAAAAACTTAAAATATTTATATTAGACCTAAAAAAAAATATTTACACTAAGTAATATATAATTTGGGTGGTCAAAAATTAGTTGTTCACAATCCTCAGTGAACATCTTGCCAATTCGCACTGTGAAAGAACTTAGTATTCACATGAACGAACTCTTGGAAAGTCGTGTGATGATCCAAGGATTCAACCAAGGGGGCAAATAGCCATATATTCGATCAGATTGGAGATCACCATTGGAGATATGCAATCAAGTGCATGGCTGCAGGTGATCGATGCAAAGACTTCATACAACGTCTTGCTTGGAAGGCCTTGGATACATGAGAATAAAGTGGTTCCATCTACCTACCATCAATGTTTGAAATACTACGAGGGCGAAGTCGAGAAGAAGATAGTTGCTGATGATGAGCCATTCACTGAGGCTGAGTCATACTTCGTCGATGCAAAGTTCTACTTGAAGAACCGCATTGTGAAGGAGCTAAAAGCTGATGATGTCATAAAAAGCAAGAATGACGAGCCCAAAACTAAAAGAGCCGAGGTGTCTACTGGAAGAGTCAAAGATGTTACTGAGGAGGTACAACCCAACGAGAATAAATCTTATAGAGGGGGTATTGCTTCTTACGGAAATAAAGTAACTCATGCGCTCCAGTATGTCCCTAAAAGGAAGAAAGATGAAGGTGAATCATCTAATCCCCAAAATAACATTCTAAAGGAGTTAACTCTTCCGGTAAAACGAATTAAGGAAGTAAAGTTGTCCTCAAAGCCACTTGTAGGGTTTGTATCCCAAAAGCATTTGCAGAATGTGGCACTCCCTACAAAGTGAACAGATGAAGGTTTTGATTCTAACGCTTACAGACTATTTGCAAAAGCTGGATACAATCCTAATGAGCCGTCAAAGTTAGGGATCTCCATCAGAAGCTGCGACGAGGCAACCACGTGAAGGTTTGGGATACAAGCAACCGTCACCAGTGGGCATCCCCATAGGAAGGGCGAGCAACAATTATATCACTGTAGAAGATGAATCTGCCACTTCTAACAAACCTTCTACCATTGATAGACTTGGAAAATCAACTGTGAGAACTTCCGTATTTGAGAGATTGGGTCCATTAAAGACGGGGAATAAGTTCCAGTGAAATTATCGAAATACAAGAACACCTGCTTTGCCCAAAATTCAGAAGATCTCTAAGGATTTCCAAAGTTTGGTTCCTTCTAGAATGAAGCGACAAACAAAAGTCATGGTCTCGTGTGATGAGGTACTGAAGGTGAAGCCATACACTATGGTCTACACTAAAGAACGTGATGAAGATTAAAGTGTGGGTTCTTCATATCATGTTATTGCACAAGGCAAGCCTGGTGTTTTAACTCTAATGGAGGATGACGAGAAATTGGACGATGTTTCACCAAGTTATCACGTATCCTTCAATGATGGGGACCCTCAAGAAGATGAAGATGCGAAAGATGGTCCACCTGAACTTGAAGAAGGGGTGAAGACGATAGTTGATGCCTTAAAAGAAGTTAACCTTGGCACTAGTGAAGAACCAAGACCCACCTACTAGAAGTTGATGAAGAAAGCACTTATATTGAGTTACTCAAGGAGTTCAGGGATGTCTTTGCTTGGAGTTACAAGGAGATGCTTGGCTTGGACCCGAAAGTAGCAGTCCATCACCCTGCAGTCAAGAATGATGCTCGCCCTATTAAACAAGCTCAAAGGTGCTTTAGGCTGGACTTAGTTCCCTTGATTGAAACCGAAGTTAACAAACTCATCGAAGCTGGCTTTATTCGTGAAGTTAAATACCCAACATGGGTTTCAAGTATTGTCCCTCTAAGGAAGAAAAATGGCAAGATTCGAGTGTGCGTTGACTTCAGGGATCTCAACAATGCGTGTCCGAAAGATGAATTCCTGCTTCCTATTCCAGAGCTGATGATCGATGCTACTACTGAGTACGAGGTAATGTCATTTATGGACAGTTCATCAGGCTTTAACAAAATCCGCATGGCGCCACAATATGAAGAGCTTACTGCATTCTGTACCCCCAAGGGTATTTATTGCTACAAGGTAATGCCTTTTGGCTTGAAGAACGCTGGTGCTACTTACCAACCGGTAGTTTGGAGCTCTAGCGTGTCTTCAATGGTTTGAAGCCCTGAGTAGCTTCACTTCAGGTATTATGACTTGTACGCATGGTCGGAACTGAATTCTGGAAAGTTCGGAGTTGATTTGGGAAAGAGAATTCTCATTTCGGAAGCTTTAAGTTGAAAGAATTGACTAAGATTGGATTTTTGAGTAAACGACCTCGGAATCGAGATTCGAAGGTTCCATCAGGTTCGTGTGATGATTTCGGACTCGGGCGTATGTCCGGATCGGGTATTGGAAGACCCGGGAACGTTTCAGCACCTATTATGGAAGTTAGCATTTTTGGAAAAATTTCATAAGTTTGGGTTGAAGTGCATTTCAGTGTTATCAATGTCTGTTTGGGATTCCGAGTCTGGGAATAGCTTCGTATGGTGATTCTGGTGTTGGGAGCGCGATCAGAAGTGAATTCGGAGGTCCGTGGGTCATTTTGGAGCCATTTGACTAGTCATAGAAATTAGAAGGTTTTTGAGGAGTTAGACCGGAAGTGGACTTTTTGATATCGGGGTTGGAATCCAATTCCGGAAGTTGAAGTAGGTCCGTAACGTCGAATGTGACTTTTGTGCAAAATTTAGGTCAATCGGATGTGATTTGATAGGTTTCGGCATCAAATGTTGAAGTTTGAATTTCTCAAGTTCATCAAGTTCGACTTGGGGTGTGATTCGTGATTTTTTCGTAGTTTGATGTGATTTGAGGCCTCGAGCAAGTCCGTAATGTGTGTTGGGACAGCTTGGTGTGATTGGACGGGGTTCCGGGGGCCTCGGGTGGATTCCGGGTGGTTAACGGATCAAAAAAGGGAGTTGAGGAAGAGCTGAAACAGCTGAGCATCTGGTGTAACCGCACCTCCGTGAGGTGGGCCGCAGGTGCGAGCCCGCAGGTGCGGGAGATGGCTCGCAGAAGCGGAATGGAGCCAGGCCGGTGGGGATCGCAGAAGCAAAATGATATGCGCACCTGCGATAGCGCATGTGCGATGCCAGCAGCCGCAGAAGCGGTAAGGACCGCAGGTGCGGAAGGAGAGGCCGCAGAAGCGGTAGCGTGGGTGCGACTGCCTGACCGCATGTGCGAGTGGTCGGGCTGGGCAGTGTGTTTGTTTAAAATGGGGGTTTTGCTCATTTCAACCCCAATTCCTTCCATGAGAGCCGATCTTTGGGCGATTTTGGAGCTCCATCTTTGTCATCCATGCCAAGGTAAGTGGTATCTACTAGTTTTGAGTTAACTACTTGGATTATATATGGATTAGAGCATGAAAATTAGTGAAAATTGGGGGGTTTTGGTGGAAGACCTAGAAATTTATATTTTGGATTTTTACCACGATTTTGGACATGAAATTGAGAGTAAATTATATATTTGAGTTCGTAAGGTTATGGGTAAACTTTATCTTCCAACAATTTCGGAATTCGGGCACGTGGGCCCGAGGGCATTTTTGTCAACTTTTCGATCGGGGTTAGGAATTGTTATAAATTGGATCATTATGAGTAATTGAACATATATTAATGGATTTGCATAATTATTGGCTAGTTTTGGAGCATTTTGCATCGATTTGAGTCTTCAAAAGGGCGTGGAATGCCGGTTATGAAACTTCGGAGCGAAGTGAGTCTCCTTTCTAACCTTGTAAGGGGGAATTGTCCCCATAGGTGAATTAATTGAATATGTGATATTAATTGCGGGGGCTACGTACGCACGAGGTAACGAGAGTCCGTGCGTAGCTACTATTATGCTTAAGTCCGGGTAGTCTAGGACCCAATAGCATGCTTTACTTGCAATATTTGAAATATTGTTGTCAATTTAAAATGCTTAAAACATATTGAACGTGTATAATGATTTTCTAAAAGACTGGACATCATTTCTTGATTTTTAAAAGAGAATTTGTCTTTCCTTGAATAATTGCTCCCTGATGAATTCTTGATTGATTGTTTGTTGTGTTTATTTATATTTGGCCGCATCGCATGTATGATTCGCGAGCGGGGTAATAGATGCATCTATGGTTCGCGCCATTCCACCCTCTGGCAGTGCACAATTTAAATATTATTGGATCGGGCCGTACGTCCTCGGCATGATTTGCGCATGCTTGTATTGCTTGCCTCGAAATTAATTGAAGTTGATATTGTATCTTCTCGGTTTGAGAATATATGTTTAAATGATGAAAAAGGAATTTGGGAATTTCCTATAAAAGAAAGGATTTTTTACTCGCTTCACTCTATTGAATTACAACCATGTTTATAAAAATCCTCGATTTATTATATTATTGTGTACCATTATTGGACCACTAGTAAGTGTCGAAGTCTACCTCTCGTCTCTACTTCTTCGAGATTAGATGGGATACTTACTGAGTACACGTTATTTTCGTACTCATGCTACACTTGCTGTGCATTTTTGTTGCACATGCACATGTATTTCTAGTGGCCTACTGGGCGTAGCAGCATGGATGATCGGGGACTAGGTGAGCTGCATTTCTCGAGGCGACCCGCAGCCAGTATAATTCTCTTTCAGCGTATTATATTTACTTTTGTCCAATTTGTATTCCGGACAGTTATTATACTTTATTCGATTTTCTTAGTAATTGCTCGTGCACTTGTGACACCGGGTTCTGGGATGTCTATGGGATTATTCTGTATTTTGAAATTGTTAAAGATATTAATATTTATTCAGTGGAACTTATCCTTTATTGTTTAAATGTATAAAAGAAGCGAATCCATAAGTATCTAAAACGAGAAGTTACTAGTTATTTAATGTTGGCTTGCCTAACAAAGGTGTCCGGCGCCATCACGACCCTTAGTGGATTTTGGGTCGTGACAACATGGTATCAGAGCACTAGGTTCCGTTAGGTCTCACAAGTCATGATCGAGTCTAGTAGAGTCTTGCGGATAAGTACGGAGACGTCTGTACTTATCTTCGAGAGGCTACAGGGCTGTTAGGAGCACTTCCCTTCTTGATTCCTCATCGTGCGATTTGATTCCTTTGAGTCTTATGCCCTTATTTCCTTCCTATTCAATCTACGCGACGTGAAATGCTTGTTATCAAATTGGGAACCGAGGAACTATAATGATACTACAAATGTGGTGCGGGATGTTCTCCCAACATAGTTGATTGGGCTACTGTCGTCGCCTTGCGGAAGGATATTCGTTAACTTCAGTTCGGTAGCTGCACTTCTGAGAGCTTTGAGACTATGCACAAGTTTCTATGATGCTCATGAACGGTTATCGCGCAATATTAATGCAATGGTAGGATACTTGCCTATGTGTTGGGGCAGGGAACAACTTGAAAGAAGGTCTACTCAGTTCATGATTATGAGATTCGGTATTTTATTTTCGGTAGAGGAAGGGCAATCGGACTATGAATGTTCAGGTTGGGTCGATGGAGTAACGAGACTCAGTGTTTTCAAGTATAGTGAAATTTTCATCTGTGACGCGGTATTGTCGTCCTCGATTGGATATGTCAAGTTTTCCGGTGTTATGGTTTTCTTCAATTTGCCTTTGGGGCAGGGTATTGTGAAATGATGGGAAGCGACTATCAGAGATCGCTATGTGCAGTGGTTCAGGATTGAACTGGTGTTTCTAGTGTTGGTGGCTCAAGAAAGATGATCTTCGGGGATATTTAAAGTTAGTAGCGATCCGTTCATTCAAATGCTGCAGAGATTGGGATTAAATTAAGGCGACAAATGGGCAGCAAGGGATGAGGAAGGACAAGTGGGAATTGTCATGTGGTGGTTAAATTTCTAAGGAAGCCAGGTGTAAGAAGCGGAAATCGAATAGTTGCTTAAAGGAGAGGGTTTGGCCAAAGTGGGAGAGTGGCAGACCAACACGTGGATTCGGTGATAGGATAACTACACCCTTGAGGAAAGTTTGGAGTGATTTGGGAATTTTTAGTGGACGGTGATCGGGTCTACGAGCTTAATTTGAAATATTGGCTAGCATAACGGCGGGAGATTTGATATGGCGGAAAAGAGCTGCTTGATATGAAGAAGGATACAACATAACTTTGATTGGAAGATATTGTCGCACATTTAGTTAATATCCACGAGGAGTGAATGGACTCGTGCAGCTGGTGGACGAGCACGGGCTCAGGATGGGTTATTGATGTCGTAGTAATTGTACCCCGTGCAGCGACATTGGAAGATGTCGCCGCGTAGTATCCACATTTGGGGATGTCTCCTATGAGCAGATCAGCGCTCGCGTGGTCGGCAAAGCTTCGGCGAAGGATTCTATTAACTATCCGGTAAGAGGTCTAGTATATGAATGTTGCTAGAGATTCAGAGTGTTCATGAAATGCTAAAGGAAGGATTTCGAGGAATCTGGCAGTTTAATTGTGCAAGGTCATGTCAATAAGAGATAAAGGATCTTGGTGTTGATACCCAATTTTTCCCTATGTATTTTTAATACTCAAATATTCTCAAAATAGCATGAGTATGCACATATAAGCATGCCCAAGAGTTTTGGTATTTTTTTCCTAACTTTTTTAAGATTTTTAAAATTAATTTATTGTTTATTTTAGCAGTACAAAATCCAATAATTATTCCCAGATTATAATTTTTGGTGAACAATTTATTTCCATTCTCATATTTACACCAAGATATTGTTAAGGTGATTTTTGCATATTTTTACAAATCTTTTGGTATTTTCTAAGTTAAATTGCATAAATTGCAATTACAGCCAATATTACGATAAACAGCATTTTGCAATTATAAAATCATTTCCAGTATTTTTAGATTAATACTTATACATTATTAATTAGTTCAGTGCTTTTGATTTATTTTTAAAATCATTCTACTGTTTTATATAAAATTAAACGGAGAAATTTGCTATTTAATACCTAGCCTATTATTATTGCAATTTTAGCCCCAATTTTAACCCACCCCATCAGATTTTAAATTAACCCAATTGACCCAATACCCAATTAAATTCGCCCCAGCCCAATCTCTAATCCAACCCGGCCCAACTCCGAATTAATCTGAGCCGTTGATCAAATAAGATCAATGGCCCAGATCTTTTTTCCTTAATTAAATTCTAACTACCCCCCCTTTGACCCCTCAGTTTTCGAGATTGGACTCTCTCTCTACTTCGTCTCTTCCCCTCCTCCTTCTCTCTAGAACCTTCTAGTTCTTCTTCTCCGATGGCCTTCACCCTCTCTCCGGCCACCTCCAGCCTCACCTCTTTCGATCACCAGCCGCCGTGAAACCTTATCTCACCGATTCCCTCTATCCTTGAGACCCCAGAAGCCTCCACCACACGAGATGGTCACTGAAGCTTTGCCTGGGTCTGTTTCCGGCCTTTCTCCGATGGGTTTTGGTCCGATGGTGCTATGAACACCATCATTACTGAGTTTCACAGTCAGGTTTCTCTTACTTCTCACTGGTTTCTTATGAAACCCTAATCTCGACCCAAACCTCTTGAATCTCTGTATTTTTTAACGATTTTTTAACTCATGCCTTTATGTTTTGCACTACTCTCTACTCGATCTTTACAATTGCTCAAGTTTTAAATATTTTGTTCCCTTTTTGAAACTAGGGTTTATGAACCCCTTTTTAAAATCACTTTATTTTCTGATTCTGAGTACTAATTCGTGATTTTCAGTACTATTTCTAAACATTTTTGCTTAAGTATGATGAAACCCTAGCTTTATATGTTTGTGTTTGTATTATTTGTTCGATTGTGTGTTCTTCTGAGTTCTTCTCTGAGTTCCGTGCTTTTTGCTTTAATTTTTTTGCTAGCGTTCCATTCCCCTGCTATTCTGTGTTCTTCGCTTAGGATTCTCTGATTATTTACATGGTGGTTTTATACTGATTCTTGCAAGCCCTCTTTGAGACTGTGATACTTGCCTTATATTGTGATGCTACATATTTTCCTTATAGTTTGGTGCAGATTTCAAAATTGCTTCCTTAATTTGTGGGATACTTTCCTCGATTAATACTGATTTCCTAGGTTTTCAATCTCGTTCATTATTTTGAAAACTATTTTCCAGAATTAATGTGGTATTTTTTCCCTATATGTGTGCACAAATATGTTGATTGATTTGCCTGACCTATTTCCCTAATTAGACTATCATGTACCTAGTCTTTATTGCATACTTTATGCTATTCTGTTTCCTTATGTGATCATACCATGCTTTGTGATTTCTTTCCTTTTAAATAACTGCTTATTACCGTTTGACTTTGATTCCTTAATCGAAGGGGAGTCCATTTACTGATTTGATTATGATTGATGCCAGTTCCTTTATTAGGGACTGCTACCTTGTTTGTTTACTCGTATTCAGTACTATTAGTACCCCCCATTCTCTTTTTGAAAAAAAACACGAACACCTTGCATATCACAAATACACACAGCAATCACATTGCTCTCTCTCTTGTGTTACTTATCTCTTTTGCTCTATTCCCTGCTCCTGACTATCATTAGCCAGCGGAAAAGCTAAGGCTAATATTGTGCTTATACTTGGCTCTTGCATTCTGCTGTGTTCTCTTATTACTGGTGTGTTCTGATTAAATTCCATGTTCCAAACCAATATGGTTATTACTACTTCAGTGTGTTCTATTCTTAATTGTTTTATACTTGTACTTCTGCTGTGCAACATGTGATTGATTCCTGGTTTGCCTGTTGATACTTGCATGCTCATGACCACTGCTTGTTCCTAATCCTACCTGTTATGACTACATGCTGTTATTATTTACTTTTATGTCTAAATCTGACCATTTCAAAGTCTCTTTAAACTCTTTTGATTTTGTGTACCCATGCTTAGTAAGTTTGTATTAAGTCTCTATATCCTTTGGTGATTGTCTAATGTGATCTATTTGTCCCCTTTGCTCATAATCCTTGTGTGCAACCCTCCAACTCTGTGTAAACTCTTTTTTTTATCAACTTTCCTCTCCTTCGTGCACTTCACACTACTCTTAGAAGGTAGGTTCTACCCCCTTCGTGTGAACATTGCTTTGGGTGCCTCTGAATACTCACTGAACTTTGATACACAAGGATGGTAATTCCACACTGCACCTGTCCCAACATTTTGGTAAGTGTTTTGGGTGCTGTTATTGGCCAGGGACCCAATGGGGGCCCTAAGGAGCTTTGCCGCACCCTGACCATGTCAAGGCTGTGAAACTCGAAAGGAGTGAGGTTGGAGGATTGGGCCTGATTGAAGGCTCCCTATAGAATAACTTCTTATTTTTATTCTTTATCACTGTAATTCGGCTACCATTGGTTTGTAATAATTTGTAAACGAATGATTGGAGTTATAGTGAAATAGGGGTTATGCATGCTTAGTTTAAGTAATGGGTAGAAAACATGCTTATAGGATTTTATTTACTTATCTGCGCAATAGATAACCTGTATAGGACATGCATCTCATACACTAGAGATCCTGCTTTAGGTTCTTTACTTTCAGCCTATTATCATGTTCATCTTGCAACCATGATCAGTTAATAATAAGCAAATAACTGTTATAAGGCTATTGCTGCATTCTCATAATCATTAGCATTTAGAAATCATGTTATAGGAACTCCTATGTGCATTAGACATCCTGTTGTTTAGGGTTTTATACTTGTCTGAGTTGCAATTATTAAACGCCTCAGTAGCATGCTTAACCTAATAATACAAGTATGTCTAACTGTTTGTGTACCTCTTTTGAAACTAAAAAAAAGGATCAAATATGCATGTTCACCCTTTAAGACAATTAGGCAATACATACGACGCCTAGTCAAACTATAGGCCTAATAAGAATCGATTAATCGTGTGTTTTTCCAGTCTAAGACTAACCAGCCTCTTTTAATTTGAACTCTGCCGCTCCCATTCTTGTTTTGATTCTCTGAAGTTCACTCTGTTTACTAGAAATCCCTCTTTGTCTGGAAACAAATCTTGAAATTGTGCATCTATTTACTCTCACTGATTTTCTGACTCTTGTTCTATTATGTTTTCAAACTACTGGGTTACCTTTTCTGCCCAGAATCGTGCTATTTTGATACATGTACTATATGTGGTTAAGCTACTAAGTCTCTACTGTATTTTTCAAAACCTTGCTTTAACGGTTCTTTTACTAACTCAACTACTGTTACCTATTCCTTTTCTTTAAAACTCCCATCTTTGAGACCTTAAATGTGTTTGAGACGTGCTAATTACGTGTTCACTTGTGGAGGGATCTGTTAGCCTTTATTTGTCTTTGTATGCTCCCTTATGTGCGGTCCTATTTGTTATGTATGTCGCTTAGCATTTTGTCCTTTAAACCTAAGGGTTCAGCCTAGTCCTTACCTTGTAGGAATAGTGGTCCTAAATACCCTCTAGGACTTATAGGACGGGACGGGTAATAGCACGCAACAAGTATTCGTGACCAACCCACGCGTTTTAAATAACATTTACGGGGTGGGAAGGGTAGAATATGGAGATGATGACCGATGCGCTAATATCTCATGTAGCCCCTCTTCTGAGGAGTGATTACTGGATATTGCATTGACGTGATCCATATTAGTCATAAACCTAGGACCCCCTTCCCTTTTTTTTTAATCTGCTTTCTTTAGAAATTATTTAAATCTTTCATAAATTTCCACCCTCTTTACTTTCCTCACAGTTTCAACTTATTTGCAATGTTATATGCAAACCTCTTCTATTTGAGCCCTTAATTGCTTACTTGATTATGTGAAGTCACAATTATAACATGGCCGGGAACCACACTAGTGGATCTTGAGGGGTGCCTAACACCTTCCCCTCGAGATAATTTCTAGCCCTTACCCAAACTCTGGTTCTTCAAACTCAAACCCTTTTAGTGTCCTAATGCACTTTAATCATTAGGTGGCGACTCTTCAATTCCAAAACCTAATTCCCAAAAGGGAACGACTTGTCCTCCCGAATGTCGTAGACCCGATTTCGCCTTAGGAAAAGGGGGCATCAACAGCATGGCGACTCTGTCGGGGAATACTGTTTAGGCTTTTACCATTTCATGTTATTTGTGACTTTACTATTTCTTTATTGCCTTTATTTAATGTCTTTATCTCTTTTCTACTACGAAACTGACTTGGCTCTTTGTTTTCTTTTCTTTAAATGCTTTTACCGCTTTCCTTCAATAATGTTGTAATTATGAGCAATTATTGTAATCGTTAATTTATGAACGTGCAAAATACGTGATAACTTGTTTCATTCTTGTAATTGCATCTTCAACATCATATTCCACTCGTGCCAAACAAATACCATAGAAACGCTTATAATGAGTGGTTGCGCCCTTCCGATATTATCACCCCCTAAATTTGGCAAAGGCGTATTTGCGGTAAAACTAGTCGATCAGCGGTGCAGTCGACGGTTCTGCGCCTTTCCCTCTTGAGTTGTCCGCTCAAGGGTACCTGTCTAACCCCCCATAGAAACCTTACTCTGTTCAATTGTGCATGCATCACTATCAAACCTAGCTGAGTCAGTTATGCTATCCGCATACTGACTTATTAAGGTAGCCTTGTCCAAAGTCCACTGGGTTTTCTTGGAACCCAAACGGACATTACCACATCTGTGCACTTATTTGGAGAACTAAATGCTGCTTATGCCAATTATTGATATTTAAATAGTCGAGTCCGGCGGGGGTAAGGGTCTAACACTTTGTTTTGCAGAAAATGAGGCACGAAGTCCCCAGATTCGGCATGGTAACCAACATTGCTAAGCTGGTGGGAAGATCTTCACTCTAGTGATCAGACTCTTGTCCGCAAATATTTGGGAAATTTGCCTTCTCTTTTGGAAATCCAACCCGATAACAAAATCATAGAGGCTGCAACTTTATTCTGGGATAGCGACAGATCTGTGTTTCGCATCGGGGACTTTGAAATGACACCTTTGCTCGAGGAAATAGGAGGGTTAGCTGGTACTCCTTGGGAGTCTCCGGGTTTTCTTATGCCAGAAAATCGCAAGGGTAGGGGCTTCCTCAAAATTATGGGACTGAAGAAAAACTCATACTTGGCTGTTTGAAGGACTCTTACATTTCTTTCAACTATCTGTACGAGAGGTACGGCCATAGCAAGTCCTACCGCACTTACCCGGATGAATTCGCCCTCACATCATTGGGGCATATCCACAGAAGAGTCTTCGTCTTTATGTTCTGCTTTTTGGGGATGATAATATTTCCTACGAAGAAGGCTAGGATGCGCACCAGATTAGCCATGGTCACCAAGACTCTAATGGAAGGAATTGGCGGGCAACCTTTCAGCATAGTACCAATATTGTCGCAGAGATATACTGAGCCTTGGAAGACTGTCAACGAGGGGCCAATCACTTTGAGGGTTGTAACTTATTACTTCAACTCTGGCTCATGGAACACCTCCAGAGGGGTGAGTATCGGCAAGAGATTCTACACAGGGACTGGGATGATCATATTGCCTTCCATCAACCAGGGCGAATGAACTATATGCCTAACATGTTTGCCCAACCAGAAGACGCTAAAGGGTGGGTAGAATTCTTTGAAAATCTGAAAGAGGACCAGGTGCAATGGATGTTCGAATGGTTCCCTACTGAGGAGTTCATCGTCCGATCTCGGGACGCACCGTTCCTTATACTCATCGGTCTGAGAGGAACTTATCCTTATGTTCCCCTCCGAGTCATGAGGCAGTCAGGAAGAAAGCAGGTTATACCAAGGGTCGACAAAGTGAGTCACTTCAGGGCCGACTTTCAAGATGACGATAGTCCATACAAGTGCCAAGCTCAGCATATGTGGCACTGCAAAATCATCCTGGGAAAGGATTCCATAGAACCAGACAGGTACCATGCTGGTCATGCTCCATACTATCCAAGTTGGTTGGAGGACGATCATAGTGGGTTAGGACAACCCGGGTCTGTTCGAGGTCACAGGGTCATCGACGAAAAGGCAAAGGTGCAGGTTAAGTACAACCAATTGTGCAAGAGGATTCGGGAGTGCGAGAGTGAGCACCTGGAAATTCAAGAAGCCCATCAAAAGTTGATTGAAGAATGGAAAGATATGGCAGTCAGCGCCAACAAGCGACTAGGGTATCTAGAGCGGGGTTTAGTAGAGTTGGAAAAGAAGTTCATCCAGAGGATTGAAAACTGCCAGAATGCTGAAGGAAACGAAGGAGGACACTTGGCTAGAGCCTATTTGCTGCTGGGACTGCGTGAGTTGGTGAAGCTGTTCGATGGAGCTAAAGATGCCGAGTCTGGGGAAGGTCCTTCCAGGACCAAGTAGATAGGATCTTTTCTTTTGCTTTAAATGTAATAAGGCCAATGGCCATTAGTGACATTTTATTTCCTGCAATTTTTAGTGTGTCGTTTTGGAATTCGTCTTATTTTGTCAATAAAATGAGGCATTTAGCATTAAAAGTTCTCCAAATTAACTTGTCGCTAGGCCTACCTCGGGCACAACGAGGCACCCAAATTAGGACACGATTTATATTCTTGCACTATGTTTTTAAATATTGCAATGCTTTCTTCTCATGATCCTCACTAACTTGTTACCTTTTTGTTTACTTCTGTTTTATTCCCCTCCCCAAAGGTTAGTTTGTACACTCTGGCATCATATTCTTACTCCACAAGATCCAAGGGCCCTCCACCTCCTCCTCCTCCGAGTCCTATCAGAAACAAGAACAAGGGGAAAATGGAAGATTTGAGCAACAAAAAGGAGAACTCAGTTGAAAGGGTAGAGGTTCCTCAGGGTATTCAGGTTTCCAAGGAAAGTGCCTCCCAGCTCGAACAGAAGTTATTGAAATTTCAGGAAGAACTGGATCAAGTTCGGAATTTGGCAAGCTTGTCATTTTCCCTCACCACCCCAGATGTCAACTCCCCCAACACTCAAAATCCCGCACCTCCATAAAATATCCCGAAACCACACATGCCACACTTCAAACAACACCTCATTGCTCATCCCTGAACCGCTAAACGCCACAAATGATCATCTCCACAACACCCCCATCTATGTGGAAACCATACCATAATATACTCAACCCATTTCAAGCACACCGGAGTCTGATGACAAAGACTCTCTTATCAGGAATCTAGCCGCGGAACTCAAGAAGCTGACTAGCCGAGTCCAGGGTGTTGAAGGAAACAAAGGTATCGAGGGGCTAAATTATGAGGACCTTTGCATTCAGCCAGATGTCGAACTTCCTGAGGGGTACAAACCTCCCAAGTTTGAAATGTTTGATGGCACAGGGGATCCCAGGGTCCATTTGAGGACATACTGCGGTAAGTTGGTCGGAGTCGGAAGAGATGAAAAGATTCGCATGAAGATCTTCATGAGAAGTTTGAAAGGGGATGCTCTATCTTGGTACATTAGCCAAGACCCCAAGAAGTGGACGAATTGGGTATATGGCGTCCGATTTTATGGACAGGTTCAGATTCAATATGGAAAATGCGCCAGACGTATTCTACATCCAGAACTTAAAGAAGAAACCCACGGAGACATTCCGCGAGTATGCTACTCGTTGGAGATCAGAAGCTGCTAAGGTCAGGCCGGCTTTAGAAGAAGAACAGATGAACAGGTTTTTCGTCCGGGCTTAAGACCCACAGTATTATGAGAGGTTGATGTTGATTAAAGGCCAGAAATTTTCCGACATCATCAAGCTAGGGGAGAGGATCGAGGAAGGCATTAAAAATGGTATGGTCACTAACTTTGAGGCATTGAAGGCCACTAACAAGGTTCTACAGTCTGGTAGCACATCCAAGAAAAGGGATGTGAATGCCGTGATGGTTGCATAAAGAACGAAATCCCCAATAAAATACCAAACCTACCCGATATCTCCTCTCACATATCAACCTACCCCAAATTACCAAGCACCCTCGCCCTCTTACCAAGCTCCACCACCTGCTTACCCATCATCTCCACCCCCCACATATCAACCTACCTCATCAAGATATTCCCAACCCGCACCCGTCTACCAAGCCTATAATGCTCAGCCCTCTCACTATCAATCACCTCCCACCCGCCAAAACCTCCCTAGACCGCGACCTAACTTCGACCGTAGACCTCCCAAACAATACACCGCCATCGCCGAACCAATCGACCAGCTGTATGAAAGGCTCAAAGCTGCTGGTTACGTCACCCCTACTCCCTCGCCACTAACTCCACGAAAATCCTTCCCAACTGGGTCGAACCCGAAACCAAAAC
>NW_017675314.1:0-1494 GCF_001879085.1 Nicotiana attenuata
GATAGAGCTGCTTCCCATTCAGAGGGAAGTGAGTATGAGCCCTCCCGGGAGGCGTCTGACTCTGACTCAGTGCCGGAGTATATGGATGACTTTCCGGAGAGGATGAGATTGATACATGACCCTAAACCTTAGGGATCCCCCCACTGCTCAAGCTTCAATTCCAATTTCATCTGAGTCGTCTGAGGGCTCAGCCGAGAGCGGTGACAGTGCTTCTTCTACCTCACCTACAGCTTCACCACCCGATGAGGATCCCATAGAAGAAGAAGGAAGGGGTGAGCCCCAAGTAGGAGGGGTGGCAAGAACCAGAAAACCAGAAGCATGGCAAGACAGATTTGTGAGTGAAGTGGCCTACCACACGTTTAGAGAATGGTGGCCCGAGAGGAAGTTTATACCTGAGCGGACTTTCATCGATAGGGACCTCTTGCCTCACAATCCCAATGTGAGGAGATAGTTAAGAGAAAGAGTGGGCTGGGACTACTTCACCAGCAATTGTGAGGATGCAAATGAGCACCTAGTCAAGGAGTTCTAAACTAATGTTGCCCACATCAAAAAGGGCATGAAAGTGACTAAGGTGCAAAATCTAACAGTGAAATTTGATGGGAAGACAATCAATGACTACTTGGGCTTCATGGAGGAGGATAAGACATTGTACTTAGAGAAGGTAGCATTGGGGGAGGATGTCCGTCCGTGGTTAGCAGAGTACTTGGCAATCCCAGGTACCACCCCAGCATGGTTGACAACGGGACTGAAAATTCCGAGGAGAACCCTGAACTTTGAAGCAAAAGGGTGGGAGACAGTTGTATGTAGCCGGCTAGACCCCACCACTCATGAGAACTCTCTTCCTATCTCCCGGGCAATTCTAGTAGCTCTATCATGGCAGGGTACCCGATCAACATCGGGAATGTGATGTCTAGGGTGATCACACGGGTGGTCAATGAAGGAGATAGGTCGTACCCTTTCCCCAGTTTCCTGACTATGTACTTGGATGACTTGGAGGTGGAAAAGAGGAGGTTTGATGTGAAGGTGAAGCCGAAGTCACCTTTTTCCTGGTACAGCCTACAAAGTGATGACAACCCCAAAGGCAAAGATCCGAAAGGCAAATCCACTGTTTCTACTGGCCAGTCTGAAGAGCCAATAGTAGCGGTAGCTCCTACTCAGCCTGCTTCAGCTACCCCAGATATGCCCCCAGGACCCTCAGCTGCCCCAGATATCCCCTCATCTTCAGCTTACCCGTTGACTGCTCACCGCTTGAACCAGACCCTTGCCAGTATCAACAACTGGATGCAAGCGGCCACTTCGAAGCTGTCTGTGCTATCTACCTCGGTGGAGGCCCATTCTGTACCACCTCAGCCACAGGTCCCACAGTCAGTGGAGGACACTCTCAAGGAGCTTCTGGACAACCAGAAGAAGCTCCTGGAGAACCAGCAATTAATATTGGACGCTGTGGGTTCTCATGGAAAAGCATTGAAGGAGCTACGCCAGAGAAACCAAAGA
>NW_017675314.1:6252-17214 GCF_001879085.1 Nicotiana attenuata
TGAGGATGCAAATGAGCACCTAGTCAAGGAGTTCTACACTAATGTTGCTCACATCAAAAAGGGCACGAAAGTGACTAAGGTGCGAAATCTGACAGTGAAATTTGATGGGAAGACAATCAATGACTACTTGGGCTTCATGGAGGAGGATAAGACATTGTACTTAGAGAAGGTAGCATTGGGGGAGGATGCCCGTCCGTGGTTAACAGAGTATTTGGCAATCCCAGGTACCACCCCAGTATGGTTGACAGCGGGAATAAAAATTCTGAGGAGAACCCTGAACTTCGAAGCAAAAGGGTGGGAGACATTTGTATGCAGCAGGCTAGACCCCACCACTCATGAGAACTTTCTTTCTATCTCCCGGGCAATTCTAGTAGCTTCTATCATGGCAGGGTACCCGATCAACGTCGGGAATGTGATTTCTAGGGTGATCACACGGGTGGTCAATGAAGGAGATAGGTCGTAGGCGACCCCGGGCCCGCTTGGTCAAAACACGAGGTTCGAACCAATTTCATGTCACCCATTCCTCCACGAGCCCGAATATACAATTTGTTTCCAAATTCGACCCCAAAACCAGGTCTAATTCAAAGAAAATTGAAAAACCCTAATTCTACCCATTTCCCCCCAATTTCCACCCCAATCCATGGGATTTAAGCTTGGGAATTCACTAATTAATGAAGAAAAATGAAGGAAATAAGTGGGGATTTACTAACCCATGTGGTCTTGAAGAATGGGGGCTTCAATGGACTCCTAGAGCTTGGGGAAGAAGAGAGCTCGTGTGAACTTTGAGTGAAACCCGTATGTTTTGATTCTGAAAACTTAAAAATATAACTAAACGAATTTGCTCTATCCGTTCGCGACACGAGGGTCGCGTTCGCGAAGAAGGGGGTGGGGGTGGCAAGCATCGCGTTCCCGAGAGGGGGAGTGCGAACGCGTAGGGAAAATACTGGGGTCCCAGGTTTAGGCTTATGCGAACGCGTGAATGAATACGCGAACGCGTTGAAGGGGGGGGGGGTGGGCGTGGCACTACGCGAACGCGAAGAGAGGACACACAGGCAGTGCGAACGCGAGCTGAAGACCGCGATCGCGAAGGAGAAATAGCCTGTGCAAAGATTGCAGAAAATCTGATACTTTTGCTATGTTCAAAACATCCCGAAACACCTCCGNCTCGTGAGAACTCTCTTCCTATCTCCCGGGAAATGCTAGTAGCTTCTATCATGGCAGGGTACCCGATCAACGTCGGGAATGTGATGTCTAGGGTGATCACACGGGTGGTCAATGAAGGAGATAGGTCGTAGCCTTTCCCCAGTTTCCTGACTATGTACCTGGATGACTTGGAGGTGGACAAGAGGAGGTTTGATGTGAAGGTGAAGCCAAAGGCACCTTTTTCCTGGTACAGCCTACAAAGTGATGACAACCCCAAAGGCAAAGATCCGAAAGGCAAATCCACTGTTTCTACTGGCCAGTCTGAAGAGCCAGTAGTAGTGGTAGCTCCTACTCAGCCTGCTTCAGCTACCCCAGATATGCCCCCAGGACCCTCAGCTGCCCAAGATATCCCCTTATCTTCAGCTTACCCGTTGACTGTTCACCGCTTGAACCAGACCCTTGCCAGTATCAACAACTGGATGCAGGCGGCCACTTCGAAGCTGTCTGTGCTATCTACCTCGGTGGAGGCCCATTCTGTACTACCTCAGCCACAGGTCCCACAGTCAGTGGAGGACACTCTCAAGGAGCTTCTGGACAACCAGAAGAAGCTCCTGGAGAACCAACAATTAATATTGGACGGTGTGGGTTCTCATAGAAAAGCATTGAAGGAGCTCGCCATAGAAACAAAGAAATTGAGAGAGATGAGTATGATTCCACTATCCTCGTTCTGAGTGCTACAAACTAAAAGTAAGGTTTGCTTAGGGAGAGTTGAGGATGTATGAGTTTGGGTTCCACAATGACCAAAGTAGTAGAAAGAGTTTCTTTGATGCGTCGAGTCAATCCTTGATGCTCATGTGTCGCACTAAAACCATGGTGTTTAAAAGGTTGAATGTTGTCTATGATTCATTTGATGTGAGGGCAATTGTTAGTCCCAATTGATGCTAGATGAGGTCATTTTAGGTCAGCTGAATTTTCTTGGATTTACTCTTTAGGAGGTGGTTCTTATTTTGTTTGCTTGAGGACAAGCAAAAGTTTAAGTTTGGGGGAGTTGATAACTAGGGATTCTAGTTCATTTTACACTCATTTTTACTTGAGTTTTGAGTAAAAATGTATACAAAATAGTCCTAAAGGCTTACATGTCGTACTTGTTTGCAGGGTTTGGTCAAAAAGGTTAGAATTAGTCAAAACTAGCTCAAAAAGGAGTGAAACATGCACAAGTACCAAGAACAAGTCCAAGCACAGTTGAAACAGATCCACTGCGGCCGCACCCCATTTTGTGCGTCCGCAGTGATGAGATTCGGAGAGGTGCAGTTTTTGATTACTCAAGCACTGCGGCCGCAAAGCACTTTGTGCGGACCGTAGTAGCCTCACCGCGGCCGCAACTCATTTTGTGCGGTCCGCGGAGATGAGATTCAGAGAGTTGTGGAAAATAGGGATTGAAGCCAGCGTGTACCGCAAGCCATTTTGTGCGGACCGCATTGAAGCCACCGCGGCCGCGGTGCATTTTATGCGGCCCGTGGTGGCCAGATTCACAGATTTCAGAGCCAAGACAAAAAGCCTCAATGCGGTTCGCGATGCATTTTGTGCGGACCGCACTACCTCGTCAGGGGTATTTTTGTCCAGAAAATTCGGCCTAGTATAAATACTTTCTTTTCACATTTTTAGGTCTGTCGATGCCCCCTTTTTCTAAAGGCGAAATCGGATTTACGACATTTGGGCGGACAACTCTATTCCTATTGGGAATTTGGGTTTGAGATTTAGAAGAGTCGCCACCTAACGATTAAGTGCATTAGGACACTAAGAATTTAAAAGAAAGAAGAACCAGAGAATGGGTAAGGTCTTGAAATTATCTCAGGGGGAAGGTGTTAGGCACCCCCCAAGATCCACTAGTGTGGTTCCCGGCATGTTATAATTGTGACTTTAAAATAAGTAAACATACAAGACAACTTCCACATAACGATTACAAGTACGAATGAATAAAGGTTAAATAAACATGTCGAAGTCAGGAAATAGGTGGTTTCATAGTTGTTTAAAAGAATGTATAAGTGCAGAAAAATAAGGATCAATTAACGAGTGCAAACAATCAGACAAAAGAAGTGAAATGGGCGGAAGTTTAAAAAGAAAACAGTGCTGGAAATTCAAAGAGGTTTTAAATGATTTGAAGCGAAATACAAGGTTTAAAGAGCTGGAAACTGACAGTTTAAAGAAAACAATAACGAAAGTACATAAGGAGGGAGGGGGTCCTAGGTTTATAAATAACATGGATCATCCACGCAACACCCGGTAACCAATTATACGCGTGGTGGTATCGCATGATCATCATATCCATGTCTGCCCTTCCCACCCCATTAAGGTATTAAAGCGTGGAATACTATCGTTACTTATTGCATGCTACTACTCGTCCCGATCCTATCAGTCCCGGAGGCACTGAGACTACTAATCCTAAAGGGGAGGGAGTTGGGGCTTTTCAGAATTTTAAAAAGATAAAAGTCTAGGCGACAAACAAAAACACATAATCAAATAGGGGAGAAGCAAACAGCAGTTAAGGCTCAAACAGGCCTCCTCACTTAAAGGCAAATATATAGCATGACTTCAAATACTGGTTATGGTCTGAAATAAATTTAAAAGCGTTAGGACAGGTTGATTTATCACATATTTCTCAGATGAGGAGTCCGAATTAGCCTTGTCTGGTTGTAGTTATCAGAGCTGACACAATTAATTAAAAACCTAATGGTTTTCCTAAGTGAGACCTATAGGCATGATATCTAGCGGAGCGTACTGATTTTAAAGAAAGGATCACTGGTTTTATAGACAAAAGATATGCAGATTTTAAACGAACTTATGACTGGTTTTAAACGCATAGATAAAATAGACGAGGCTGATTCGATTGATTATTCTTATTGGTTTTAAACGATTACATAGATGCAAGAGCCCTATAGGCATGGTATCTAGAATGAAGTTGATTATTATTAGACCTATGATTGTTTGCCTAATGACAGGTATATGCAGAAGTGCAGAAAAGAAACATATGGTCATGATTTCTATATGCAGAAATGCTGGGACTTAGAGACAGGATTTCTATATGCAGAGATGCAGAAACAAATGACCTATAGGCATGCTGTCTATGTGAATGCAGGAATTAAAAATACTATAGGCAAGTCATCTAAGATGAGAATGCATAAGTTTATAGGTAACCTATAGGCATGATGTCTATGTGAATGCAGGAATTAAAAATCCTATAGGCAAGTTATCTACCCTTTGCATACAATCATTCCCATCCCTTTCCACTAGCCGTCCCCAATAGTGATTACAAATTATTATAGTCCAAAATGAATCGGAAAAGTAAGGAAATAAAATTACATCAGAAGTTCCAGCTACAACCAAACAGCCTAATTCAGACTCAAAGTCCAACAATATGAGATAAACCAACTTCCAGGATCAAAACTTCCAAAAGCCTTTCTCATACTTTGGGTGTGTCAAAGTTCCAAGGAGCTTTATGAACTCCAGGAAGTGCTTACACCCAATTATATTGCAGAATTAAGATTATGGTGCAGTGTGGAATAACCAGCCCTCGGATGTCCAAGTTCAGAGGGTGCTCCAGGTCCCAAAGCAAGGCTCATAAGAGGGGGGCAGAACTTAAGAGTCTAAGAATAAGTGTAAGTGCATAGGGGGGGAATTAAGGAAAGCCATGGCAGGCTGGTGGTCATGCCCAGCAATTGGGAATGCTGGCACACCCCTAACCAGCCTGTCAGCCAAAACATGGGAGTTAAGGTCCATTGAGTATCAGGTTCTGACCTGGGCAGTAATTTGGGTACTGCCAGGCCAAGAACCTTAACTCAGACACATAAAGGGGAATGGGGGGTAGAGATTTACAATAGAAACAGATGCAAGAAAGGAACATATTAGCATAAATCATTGAATCATGCGCAGCAAAGTAAACAGGATTGCAGAAACTATAAGTAAACACATAGGGGTGAGGCAGGAATGTTAACTCAGAACATACCAGTTTCAGAAGAAATAAGTAAAAACAGTAGTCTTGAAAAGGCCAAGTTGCAAGCAAAGCAATTCCAAAAGATCCCAAGCAAAGCAGAATATCGAATTCAAAATAGTATTGCAAGTGTGCAAGTATTTTAAAGACTAGTGGTGTGAAGGTTGTGTGAAGAATGAAGTCGTGTAAAAAAGTGCAGAGGGGCAGTCCTTTTTATAGTGCAGAGAAACAAGTAAGAAAGGCATGGAATATATCATTGAAATCAGTCTCGCTTTGGTTAAGGGATTCTGATTTCGACGGGTAAAAGCCAGTTAAGGAAAGAAATTTTAATTAAAACTTTTCAAAGTAGCACAAAAGGGGTAAATACATAGAAGTTATTTAAGGAAAACAATCAATGGTACACGGTTTGTGACAAATATGGAAAGGGAATCAATCAAACAGCTAGTGCAACCAAAATTACAAGTTCAATTTGAATGAACCAAGTCAGGAAAAGGTAAAGGAGATTCAATCAAAGAAAACCAGTCAGACCTTATTAAGAGGATTTCAGAATCAATCAATTAGTTGGAAAAACCTTTTGAAAGTAGAGTCCTTATATATAAAGCACACAAATCAAGAAGGGATTGTCAAATTATTTAGAAGAGGGTTTAATCAAAGAGGGGTTCAGAATCATAAGCAAAAGTGGTACAAGTCCAATTTGTAGACTCACGAGGAGTCTGAGAGTCCAGGGTCCCAAAGAGGAACCCTAACTCGCACACAAGAATCAAAATTGCCAAGATACCCAAATCTTAGGATTTCGAATTGAGTCAGACAATAGAGATGAGAAGGCAAGCCGCTTGATAGAGGCTCAGGAGTCCTTTCCAAAGACTCATGAGAAACAAACAAACAAGATACACAGTTAAGAGCATGGAGAACACGTTTGAAAAACTCAAAATTTAACAAGTTCAGAAGAAAAAGATACAAACTTAGGCAAAACAAGATGAATCATGCTTAGTAAGAATACAAACATAGTACATTAACGCCAACAAAATCAAAGAACTCAATCGTAAACACATATAGCAAAGATTAACATGTGAGCATAGGAGAAAAGAAAGTAGAAGAACATTACATGCATAGTAAAGAAATCGGAGAAACACACATGAAGAAAGAACAAAAAGAATCAGAAGGGTATTTTGAAGAAACTTTTCGGAAACCCTAAATCGAAATTAAACGATTTTGAAAAAAGAGAATTTGGGGAAAACCTTTAAAAAAATTCAATAGAACACAGACAAGTTCCAGATCTAAGAGAATAAGCAAGTAAAGAACCTCGAACAGCTTAGGGTTGTAGAGAAAACCCTAGAAATGAGAAAGGTCTTGAGGAAAGTCAGATCCTGAGTCGAAAAGGCTCATATTGCCTGAATACGACGGAGTAGTGGCCGGAGAAGCCATAGATCTACAAATCTGAGAAGATCTTGAAGAGAACCATTGAAGTCAGACTTCACAGCCTTGAATGGCTTAGGTCTAATGGTGAGAAAGGGTGAGTACAGACCGTCCATGGCCTGAGACGCCATGGATTCCGGTGGAAAAATTGGGTATCAACAGCTGCCCCTTTTTACCCAGGAAGGATGAAAGAGTTATCGGGTAAAGATATGATGGCCAGTTTTGACCGAACGAATGGTTTGAAGAATTTTGACCGAGCTCGGGTTACTCAGCCGCCTACATATCCTTGGTTTTACAGGAATCAGGCCGTATGTAGTTCAGGACCCGTCGGCAGAACATGCCGATGGAGATTTTTCCGAGATATTTGGATCGGGGTAGCATTGCTACGAATTTAAAAAGGCTGCGGAAAGTGGAGCGGGATCGCTCCTGCTAAAACGGTCATTGCTAGCCGGTTTACCTACAAATAAAACACGAGCACATATGTTGTGCATAAATTTAAACATGATGCAAGTTCCCGTTGGACCATGAATGTTGTCTTTGGACGGTTAGGATGACGTCCTCGGACTATGGTGTCCTGGGCCATGAAACACATAATAAAGGATTCGCAGGCTATGAAATGATGCTCTCGGGCTATGAGAATGATGCCTCCGAACCATGATGCCTTTGAATAATGTGATGCAGAGATAAAAGTGGGGTCCTCAGGCCATGGCATGATGTTCTCGGGTTATGAAAATGGTTCCTCTGAACGATGACGCCTTCGGATGATTTTGGCGATCTTTCAGCCCATGAAATACAGGATTTGGCGATCTTTCAGCCGATGCAAGTTTTAATAAAATGGCGATATTTCAACCGATGTAAAGTGTAAATATAAATGGCGATCTTTCAGCCGATGCAAGACTTAAATAAGGTGGCGATATTTCAGACGATGTAAAGTGTAAATATAAGTGGCGATCTTTCAGCCGATGTAAAGTGTAAATATAAATGGCGATCTTTCAGCCGATGCAAGATTTAAATAAAGTGGCGATATTTACCGATGCAGGACTTAAATGAAATGGCGATATTTCAGCCGATGCAAGATTAAGATAAAATGGCGATATTTCAGCCAATGCAAGATTTAAACGAAGTGGCGATATTTCAGCCGTGCAAATGGAGACAGAGCTTAGTCTCGGAAGGCGGGATAGTAGCCTTATGCAATGCAAAGAGATGCAAATGGAGGTAGAGCTTAACCTCAGAAGGCAGAATAATAGCCTTGTGCAATGCAGAGAAATGTAAATGGAGGTAGAGCTTAACCTCGGAAGGCAGAATAGTAGCCTTATGCAATGCAAGAGACAGAGCTTAGTCTCGGAAGGCAGAATAGTAGCCTTATGCAATGCAAGAAATGCAAATGGAGGTAGAGCTTAACCTCGGAAGGCAGAATAGTAGCCTTATGCAATGCAAGAGACAGAGCTTAGTCTCGGAAGGCAGAATAGTAGCCTTATGTAATGCAAGAAATGCAAATGGAGGTAGAGCTTAACCTCGGAAGGCAGAATAGTAGCTAGCCTTATGCAATGCAAGAAATGCAAATGGAGGTAGAGCTTAACCTCGGAAGGCAGAATAGTAGCCTTATGCAATGCAAGAGACAGAGCTTAGTCTCAGAAGTCAGAATAGTAGCCTTATGTAATGCAAGAAATGCAAATGGAGGTTGAGCTTAACCTCGGAAGGCAGAATAGTAGCTTTATGCAATGCAAGAAATGCAAATGGAGGTAGAGCTTAACCTCGGAAGGCAGAATAGTAGCCTTATGCAATGCAAGAGACAGAGCTTAGTCTCGGAAGGCAGAATAGTAGCCTTATGTAATGCAAGAAATGCAAATGGAGGTAGAGCTTAACCTCGAAAGGCAGAATAGTAGCCTTATGCGGAAGATGAGAGACAAGTAGTAGTAAAAGATTCTTAGCTGATAGCGGATAGCTGGTTGTTGATTGTGACATTGTGGCTGCTGGGGATATCTTGTATGGATAGTGGTTGTGAAGTGATAATTTCGGGAGTTGTATTCCTGAAATACGAGTGTGTAAATGGATTTGCTGATTTGTGACTTGGGTGCCTGCATCCAAAGAAAAATCGTGAGTTTTGTAAAGGGACCGGTTAGTTCGGGTTCCCGCTGGCTTCGCTTGACTGGCTCGGCTCTGTCTATGGTGATACTGTAGGTACCCTTGGGGCAGCGTTGTCAAACAAAGCGATTTCGATAATAGGCATGCATGAGTTTTGTTAAAGGTATGATATATGTATATATATTTAAAAACAGCTTTAGATGAACCAACGACCACGGCGTGGTTCAAAACATTGCGACCTTTCTTGCTACGGAATTTTGAGGGCCCTCCTCAAAATTCTGCCCCAGTTTAGTGGGTTGATGCTTCTGACGGTTGCTTGCAATGATCGATTGAAGTTACTTCGGAATAGGTCCTCCTCAAAATTCTGCCCCAGTTTCCAATTGCGGGGGGAAATGAAAATTTTATTGAATTGTGACCGAACCTATAAGGCTGCCTACGTATCCCCTCTTAAACGGGAATCATGTCAGACGTAGCTCAAATTACCTAAGGAAATCATAAATGGTTATACATAGTATCGCTTGACTACATCTGAATTTATTGGTTTTGGCCAAACTTCTCCGTCCATTTCTGCAAGTATAAGGGCTCCTCCTGTCAGAACCTGATGAACCATGTATGGACCTTGCCAATTAGGGGAGAACTTCCCTTTGGCTTCATCTTGATATGGAAAAATCTTCTTCAATACCAGCTGCCCTGGTGTAAACCGTCTTGGTCTGACTCTCTTGTTGAAGGCTCTGGTCATTCTGTTCTGGTAAAGTTGACCATGGCAAACCGCGTTATTCTCTTTCCATCTATGAGAGCTAACTGTTCGTAACGATTCTTTACCCATTCTACATTGTCGATTTCTGCTTCCTGTATGATTCTTAGGGATGGAATTTCTACCTCGGCGGGAATGACCGCTTCCGTACCATAAACCAGCATATAGGGAGTTGCACCAGTCGATGTGCAGACTGTGGTGCGATACCCTAACAAAGCAAATGACAGCTTCTCATGCCACTGCTTGTGCTTTTCTACCATCTTTCTCAATATCTTCTTGATGTTCTTATTGGCGGCTCTACAGCTCCGTTCATCTGAGGCCTGTAGGTTGTGGAATTCTTGTGTTTGATCTTGAAGGTTTCACACATGGCTTTCATCAAATCACTGTTGAGGTTGGAACCGTTGTCAGTAATGACTGATTTTGGGATCCCGAATCGACAAATGATACGGTCACGGACAAAGTCTGCCACGACTTTCTTGGCCACTGCTCTGTAAGATGCTGCTTCAACCCATTTAGTGAAATAATCAATTGCTACTAGGATAAACATGTGCCCATTTAATGCGGCAGGTTCGATTGGTCCGATAACATCCATTCCCCATGCGGCGAATGGCCATGGCGAGCTTGTTACATTAAGCTCATTTGGAGGCACTTTTATCATGTCTGCATGGATCTGACAGCGGTGGCACTTTCGAACATACTGGATGCAGTCCGTTTCCATAGTCATCCAGAAATAACCTGCCCGGAGTATCTTCTTGGCTAAGACAAAACCGTTCATATGTGGACCACAGGTCCCAGCATGAATTTCCTCTAGCAGTTTGGATGCTTCCTTTGCGTTAACACACCTTAGCAAACACAAATCCGGAGTTCTCCTATACAGGATTCCTCCGCTGTGGAAGAAATTGTTGGACAATCTTCACAGAGTGCGCTTCTGAATAGCATTTGCAAGCTCTGGATATTTTCCTTCGGCCAAAAATTCCTTGATATCGTGAAACCAAGGCTTTTCGTCTGCTTCTTCCTCAACATGAGCACAGTAAGCTGGCTGATCATGAATCTTTACTGGAATAGGGTCTATGAAGTTCTTATCTGGATGCTGAATCATGGATGATAGAGTGGCCAATGCATCGGCAAACTCATTCTGGACTCTGGGAACATGCCGGAACTCTGTCTTTATGAACCTCTTTCTCAACTCCTGTACATGATGCAAATACGGGAGTATCTTGGAGTTCTTGGTCGCCCATTCTTCTCGGACCTGATGTATAAGCAAATCCGAATCTCCAATCACTAGCAACTCTTGGACGTTCATGTCAATGGCCATCTTGAGCCCCAAGATGCAAGCTTCGTACTCGGCCATATTGTTGGTGCATGGGAACCTGAGCTTGGCGGATACCGGATAATGCTGGCCGGTTTCTGATACTAGGACTGCTCCTATGCCAACTCCCTTAAAATTTGCTGCTCCGTCGAAAAATATCCTCCAACCGTCATAGGATTCTGCAATGTCCTCTCCTATGAAGGATACCTCCTCATCAGGAAAGTACGTCTTCAGAGGCTCGTATTCTCCATCCACAGGGTTTTCAGC